>NC_041410.2:31799724-32077224 GCF_900747795.2 Erpetoichthys calabaricus
CACACCAAAGGAGATCGTGATATGCCATTCGTATTAAAATGTTTACAGTTTTCCGTGAGAATAGCTTTTGCTATGACAATCAATAAATGACAGGGACAAACATTAGAAAAACTCGGATTATTTATTACAGAAACAGAAACAATATTCACTCACGGGTAGTTATATGTTGCGTTGTCACAATGTGTCTCCAAAAAATATTGCTTTTAATGAAGCTTTAAAGTAAAAGTGCAAATAATGAAATTGAAACAATTCCAAAGAAAAAAAAAATTTTAAATTGTATATCCGATAAACCAAACACAGGGGTTGGCGAGCGAAGCAAGCAAGGGGCATAGCCCACTAGTAATAATAAAAAACAACAAAGTTGAGGAAGGTTTTCAGTGAGCTTAAAAATATTTATTTGCAGTTTTTTCACTATCTCAACATCATGACCTTAATGGATATGTCACAAAACACTAGAGAATGTACACGTCCTGATACAGCATTTATCAGTCACCTAAAGAATACAGAAGCTGTGTGATAACTGAGAGGCTATAAACTTGAGAGGCTATAAACTATAAAGGTTGCATCAATACACAATATTCCTGAACAATGCTGCCATCCTGCAACTCCGCACTTCGAATAGTAATTCTTAGGTTGCCCAATTCTGCAAAATGTATGAATAAATCGAGAGGTGAGTGTACATATACTGATTCAAAAAAGGATAGAAAGAACTGAATTTTCATGAGTCTTGTTAGAATTTCTGAATCTGGTTAAGAAAATTTATGGAGTTCAAAATGCCAACCTCACCTTCAGTGTTCTTGTGTGATTGATCATTTAGAAAGACAAACATCCCCTAAACCATATCCAATTAAAAGTTTCACCTTCTCAGTTAGGTGGAGGGTTTTAACCAGCGTCGTCAACAGGGGCAACAGGAACGATCAGAGCAGAAATTCATTGTTTTCAGTAACAATAACAGCATGAGCTGCAGTGAAAACTGTGTGGGTTTACAGAAGGAGGGAATGCATAAAGACTTGAACCAGATGGGCGATTACACAAATCGGCTCACTACGTCTAGTGCCCCACTTCCTGTCAACGGATAAAAGTGGCCTCCCACCTGAACCTGATTTTAGTTTTTCCACAATGGCCTACCGAGCAGTCGTTCTAAAGATAGAGGTCTGAAATCCATGAGACTTACTGTATGTATGCACAAGGATGTACCAAGAAAGACTGAACAGTTTTACAATCGTGCCCATTGAATGGGAGCTTGTGTATCATGTTCATTTTACTGTATGTATGTAGTTAACCCTTTAAACCCAGTCTATTTTTCTCTTTTTTCTACTACTTGGATTTAACTGGCAATAACTTCATCATCTTTCACTCGATATTTATGTTCTGCCCCTTAAAATAAAGGTCAGACATTTCTCTTTCAGAATTGTTATGCCTTGAGAATATAGTTATGTTCTACACAGATGTTACAGCAGAATTAAATGCAAAGGTAAGTTGTATTTTACCAAAAATGTACTTTGAATGTTATTCTTATTCCCATAGGTGCTTCCGAACTCTGTAAGTCAGTGAATGTATAAGGGACACCCACAAAAAATTATTATTAAATATCTACAAGTAATATGTCTTGAAAAATCAGGATTCTTTTTCTCTGCTTTTACTGTTTATAATAAGTATGCATAACATACATACAGTATCCATTATTGAAGACCCATGGTCTATGTATAATTTTGAAGGGCAGATCTTACTCTGTCAAAGCATATATGGTTGGTAAATAAATGATACTGTGTATCCAATTTACACCCCAAATTGTTTCAAGAGTCAAAAATGCCTTTACAAAAAAAAAATAATAATAATAAAAATTCAAAATATACGAGGGCAATCCCAAAAGTAAGGTCTCCAAAGCGGTGGGGACGTAGAGAAACTGTTTGTATGGCTGTTGGCCACACTGTTGTGATTGGTGCTTCCTCCACTCCCAAACAAGCATGCGCGGCTTCGCTGGGATGTTCAATCTTGGCTTGGCAGCCCTTGAAAATGGAGCTCCCATTGAACGCTACCGCCAAGTGTGAAGTTCGCGCAGTTATTCGATTTTTGAACGCAAAAGGCGTTAAATTCATCGCCAATTGATAGAAGTGTATGGACAGTCGTGCATGGATGTCAAAAACGTTCGCAAGTGGTGTAGAGAGTTTACAGCCAGTCGTACTGAAATTCACGACGAACAAAGGAGCGGGAAACCGTCAATTTCCGACGAGACAGTTGCGAAGGTTGAGGAAATTATGCGTAAAGATCGGCGGATCACTCTGGATGCTCTCTGCACCCAGTGACTACCACCTGTTCCCTAAGTTGAAAGAACATTTGTCCGGAAGGCGATTCTGCTCCGACTAAGAGATGAAAGATGAGGTTCAACGCTTCCTGAAAGACATGGCGGCGAGCTGGTATGACAAGGGCATTCTAAAACTACCACAGTGTCCACAAAAATGCATCGACCGAAATGGCGATTATGTAGAAAAATAAATAATTCTTTAACCTTTAAAATGATGTAAATATTATAGAAAATAAACGGTTGTTTGTATTTCTAAAAAAATAGGAGACCTTACTTTTGGGATTGCCCTCGTAGAAAGTGGGAAACATGGAAAGTAGAATGTGGTGTTGTTTTAAAATGTTGAATCGCATCTCTCATTTTCTAGATAATGGTCAGTCCATGAAATCCTACGTAATTGAGTCAGGACTACAAGAAAAGCAAATTGGGAGCAGCTATTGCTGTGGTACAGCAATTCGTCCATCTTTGAGGGAAAAAAGAAAAACATTACGAAGTGGTATCAGGGTACACAATATACAGCATTTTAATGGCAAAACACTGTGATCTAATCATAACATTAAGGGAAATGATTTTATGCAGTTTTTTTTTTTTTTAATTTTGCATTATTGTTTAGTCCTGCCGGTGGGTCCAAAACAATGGGGCTGAGTTTAAAGGTTTAATGAGTTTACAACTGTGAAGCCTAGGAGGTGTATTCTGTAGAACTTAGTCTACTAAGATAGGGCCTGTTATTTACTATATTTGTCTTTCATGTTAAAATGATATTTTGTTGCATTTGACCTGAAGTGTTACAAAATACAGCTTGATCATGTTGATCATGCTAGTAATGTTTTGTATTTGGAATGTTATAAAATACCTGGTGATAATGTTAATGTATGTCAGTAACAGGGTTGTTAAATGGCTAATATGTTTTGAGGCTGAGGATGAGATGTCAGTTAGTGCAGTTCTGTACTGGACCCTGACATTTATCATGGTGACCCTGGATTTAACTAAAAGTTGTGTCCTATTATTTTTTTAGATGACATCAATTAGGAAATAAGATTATCATTGTTCTAGCTTTCGGTCCAAGTTCAATGCCCTCTTCATCTATTCCCAGCCCCTGTACCTGATACCCATATCCAGATGATCTGTCAGCAGCATGCAGTCCTTAAGAATGAGGTTGTGGGTACAAGGAGCGACTACCAAAAGATGGGGGATACAAAAGGATGTTATATATGGGGCGCATAAAGAGCTTCACTTGCTATATAGTGACACTGGCAATCCCCTAGTCACATTGGAGTGAAGTTCAGTGCTCTGTCTTCCTGGAAGCAGTGGATGGGGATGTCCACTGACAATGCTGACTATGTAACATTGCTATAGGGCCAAAAAAATAAAAATAAAAAAGCTTCCCAGCAGCTTTTTGCGCCCCTGGGTACAAGTAGCCTAAATGAGGATTCTGCACAGACTAACCGAGCATCTCTCTGAGAGGAGTCCAAAGTTGATCCAGTATGAAATTCCTTGAGCTAGTTTTGGTCTCTGACTCTTAAAAGAACTTACTGGGAAGAGATATACTGAAGAGATGAGGGTTCTTATCTGACCTGGTATCATGCTTTTAAGGAAGAAAGGAAAGTCTGACCCAACCTAACCTGTTACCACTACGACCCTGACCAGGACAAAGTAATACCAAGGATGAGATTGGATCAGATCAATTAGCCTTTCACCATGCAGGTTAGATTAAATGGTGACTCTAAACTGGCCAAATGTAAATAAATATGGATGTGCACATGAATGTGCCTTTTGATGGACTGGCAGTGGTGACTGACTGAAAGCTGTATCCTGCTCCCTTGGCCATGAAATGGTGTAACTGGGTTTGGAACTGGGTGGATTGACAGTACTGAAGAAAAGCCACTGTGAAGCAATCCTAACAGAAACAATTTAAAGGCCATGAGCACAAGTCACCGAGATGCTCATTTAATGGCACCTTCAAAATGATTTAATACACAGCTGACAGTGGCCATAACTGCACCCAGCAGCTCCAGGAATTCAATGAGTTCATTTTACAATTTAAAGTTACTCCTCAGAGTTCTGGTGCAGATTTAGATCAAAGGTTTAATTCTGTTAATATCTGTGTGATAGTAGCTGCAAATGATTCCAATTACAATTAACCCCGGCACGTTCAAGGTATGAAACAAAGAAAAGGTGATAAAGCACATCCTCACATGCTCCTTAACATGCTTCTGCTTTTATCAGTAAATCTTTTATTTTGTTAGCAGCGCTGCTGAAGCCGACCACTTGCAGAGCAAGTTTGTGTTAAACTCTACAGGCAGTTACGTTTGATTAAGCTTTGTGATGGCTTCTGCTTTTCATTTATGTCACAGAGAGAGCAAACATCATATGGCAGCAGGGGCTTTGACATGTTGTAAGATGATGTCTCTTTAGGTGTGTTGGCACTGCTGAACCCACTTACAGATTTCATACCGCCAAATGTGGTAGGTATTAATCAGTTGTGAGAGAAAGTCCATCTCCTTACCCAACCGGGACACCCTTGGGATAGAAGGACCGAGGGAGAAAAAGTGCACAGGGCATTATCTTCCCTGAAGTGCTAGATGGCAGCCCCCCTGGGTACTGTGGTGCCTTGGATTCCAACAGGACATTGTGGGACATGGAGCTCTTCAGCACAGTACTGTTGGGTTCTGTAGGTGCCGCCAGAGAGTGCTGTAGGGACTGGGGAGCCCTACTTCATCGGACACCAACCTTACCCAGAAGTGCTTTCGGACCACGTGTATGAAAGAAAGACCAGAAGTACTCCCAGGTGGGAGATAAATTCAGCTGCCTGCTTCACAGGGATGAGCCTGAGTCAGGAGAAAGCTGAACAATGCTTGAGAGGAGGAGTGGAGGAGGCAGTGCCAGAGAAAAAGAAGAGAAGAATTTCTTTATTGTGCAGAGAATTGTGCTTACTGCATATACTTGTCTTTGTGGTGGTGGGAAATGCTTGATAAAGAAGAGTTTCCCACAAATAAATACACTTTGCCTTTTATACTTGTGTCTGTGCCTGTTTGTGTTGGGTGTTTGGGGAGCTGGAGTGTCCCATGGTGTTCACCCAGTATAAAAGACATGGCATTGTTATTAATCACTTTGGACATACAGTGTTGTGAAAAAAGTCTTTTCATTCTCAGGCACTAAATAGTGGAAAGGAAAACACCATCCATCTTCTGAACCTATTTAGTTCATCATGGGGTTGCAGGGAGCTTATTCTAGCAATGACCAGTGCAAGGTAAGGATGTCAGTCCACTCCGGAGCACATTGACAATGTCTCAATGAAGAATCACCCATCTTTATGGTGTTAGGAGAGGTTGGAGTGGGTACAGGGAAATCTGAAACAAACTCAGCCTGGATTTGAACCCAATTCATTTCAGGAATGAGATAGTAACCAATGTTGGTTATGTGCATGGAAGGGGGATGATTAAGCAGAAAATAGTTATGGTCAAGACAAGCAAATTTAGAATACTGAGGCTGCAAAATGAAATAAAGTAGCCAGAAAACAAAATGGAAGGACAAAATCAAAAGTCAAATCTGAAAAAGGTTGTTAACAGAACACAAAGATTCTACTGCTAGAGCTTACTTCATTTAAAGCTAAATGCTTCTAAATCCACCAAATCATAAAGCAGTGTGCAATTGTACCATTTTTTTATTGTCACTTCCTGTAACATCAACACGAGGATGATAGTGGGGTCACATCACTAGACTGAAGGCATTGAGTAAATTAAGAAAAAATTGATGGTAAATAAATAAATAAATAGTTCTAAATTCAAAATGTGAAACAAATGTCCTCACACGTCAAACTCCTAAAACAAACCAAAATGCATTTATAAATCTTTAATCTGAAATCCATTTCTGAGGGTTTTTTTTTTGATTGCTCTTAAAGTAAAAGAGTTTATTTTTTTACCTTCTTGTTTCTTTTGTTTGCGTGATGATTGCAGTTGATCATGTGACCACAATCGTCTCGCTGATGACATCACAGGAAGTGGCAATATATAATACCATCCATCCATCCATCCATTATCCAACCCGCTATATCCTAACTACAGGGTCACGGGGGTCTGCTGGAGCCAATCCCAGCCAACACAGGGCGCAAGGCAGGAAACAAACCCTGGGCAGGGCGCCAGCCCACCGCAGAATATACAATGCTTTTAGAAATAATTTAGACCCCTTCAAAAGTAGAATGGAATAAAGTATAGAGATTTCCTTAATGAATATTTAAAGTGAGCTCTGGACCTCACACTGGACCAAAGGATCATCTTCAAACAGGACAATGACCCTAAGCACAAAGCATAAACAATACAGGAACAAGTTTGTGAATGTCCTTGAGTGGCCCAGCCACTGTCCCGACTTGAAACCCAACTGAACATCTCTGGAGAAACCTGAAAATAGCTGTCGACCGATGGTCTTTACAAAACTTGACAGAGTTTAAGAGAATCTGCAGAGAAGAACAGCAGAATATCCTTAATCCAGCTGTGAGAAGCCCAAGAAGACTCCAGGCTGGAATTGCTGCCAGATGTGCTTCAGTAAAGTACAGAACAAAGGAGCTGACTACTTGCGTCAATGCGATATTCCAGTTTTTGATTTTTTTTATAAATTTGCAAAAATTCCTAAACTCCTATTTTCACTTTGTCATGCTAGGTTATTGAGTGTTGCTTGATGAGAAAAAATATAAATTTAAACTATTTTGGCACAAGGCTGGAACATAACAAAATGTGAAAAAGTGAAGGAGTCTGAATTCCTTCTAAAGACAAACAAAGAAGAGTTCTCTGCAACATCAAATTGAATGGCATGACTCTTTTGTGTATTGGGATTGAAGTAAGGTTTCTTCTTCTTCTCTCAGTCACTATCAAAGACCTTGGCTTGGATGAGGTGATCTAAGAGCTAGCAGATCCACCAGGCTGTTCAAACAGATTCCAGAGAGGTTTCACTCCCAAGAGCTTCAAGGATAGTAACCTTCCAACCAGACAGTGAGAGTAACATGCACCTACTGTGGTTTCCAAGGCTTAGCCTATGCTTATTGGATTGGACCTGACTTCCAGACACAGGTCAAAGCTTGGTCACAGATATCCAAAGGTGCTTATCAGAGCAGGTAAGGGATCTGTTTGCAGTAACAAAAAATTATATGAATGTCCTTCTGGCTCTTTTTGGTCTAACAACATCTGCAGAAATGTCACCTCATCAGTGACTAACATCAGTGATAATCAGAACAAACTCTGAAGGCTAACTGAGCATATAAGAAAACAACAAAGCTACAGAAGGAACCTAAAGAGTCAACTCAGCAGCTCAAATAATTCTCCTTCTCGAATGCAGAAAATGAAACGAGGGGCAGCTGCTTTTATTCATCTTTGTCAAGACAGTTCTTTGAACAGAAAGTGCTTAGTATGCTACTGAAAGATAAGCAAAACAGCAAAGCTAACCTTGTCCTATAATGCACTGCCTTATCCCATTTTCTGATTATTTACTGCTTGTGATGGTTAGCAGATGAATATTCCACATCCACAGTCTATTTTTAACATCGTGTCACTAGTCGCCCTTACATCCACTCACCTATTTATTCCACATTGGTTTGATTCTGCCTTTCTCTGACAGCACAGCTTAGAATTCTATGTTTTTTTTCCCCAACAAGGCTGCTCTTTAATTTGGTAATCTCATTCACATTATCCGATCATTACACATTCCATTGCTTCATCAGTATTTTGTCCTGTTAAAGCACACATCTTCTCTTGTGCAGTCAGATTTATTTATTTTTCTTTTTAAACCAGCATGCCCAACAGATATAGAAGATGGCTTCAAATATTCAGGTAACAATTCAACTCAAAGAGTGAAAGGCCCAAACTGCCGCTTCACTGAAAGGCTGGCAGTTATCTCCAACAGACTAAAACTCATTACATTACATAAATACAAACTATATAAAAAAAAAAGTTGAACGATAGCCATGATTCTATATTCACTAATAAAAATATTAAGAAAATCACGAAGCATCTCTAATCCAAGCATAATTAGCTATTCCTCCCTCGCATAATTTCTTTTCATAGCCACAAGGCATATGCTTATTAGCAACCGTTAACAGGCGGCTGCTTGAACAGCCACAATTTATATTTATTTATATATTTCAGAACACCCGCAATGCTGTATTGCAATAAAGGAGTTTGGGAAATAAACAAATGTATGGTTCAATGTAAAAGTGTTGACACCTGGCCAGATTACATATTTTGTGGAGACCTGATGTAAAAAATAGAAAATACAGCTAAAAGCAAACAAATTAAATTCATTTTAATGTTACGATTTTTACAATTTTTTTTTTTTTAAGTTCATGATATAAATGTTAAAAGAGTAAATGTGGCACTTGCAAAAGTTTGGGCACCCTATTAAGTCAGTACTTAGTAACACCCTCTTTGGCAAAATACCACAGCTTGCGGACAGTTTTTGTATTTGTCTTTGAATTCTAATTTTAGACTTTTTCCCCCCAATTCCTTCTTGTCGATAACTTTCAGCTGTGAGATATTCTTGAGCTGTCTTGCTTCACAGCATGTTTAAGATCTGCTCACAAATTTTCATTAATGTTGAAGTCTGGGCACCGCAAGGGCCATTCCAAAAATCTTAACCTTATGTTTCTGAGATACTTCATAATATATTGCTGTATTATCATGAGAAAAGCCAAGCAAAATGACACCTTTTATTGTCTAACTAAAAAGATTACAATATGCAAGCTTTTGAGGCAACTCAGGCCCCTTTTTCAGGCAAGATTACGAAGGGGCCTGAGTTGCCTCGAAAGCTTGCATATTGTAATCTTTTTAGTTAGACAATAAAAGGTGTCATTTTGCTTGGCTTTTCTCTACATTCATAATGGCTAACACGGTACAACACCCTAGTACTGCTGTATTATCATGAAATTTATGAGACTTACCTTGAACATTTATTCGGTTTTACTGTCACCCTTGAAAATGAATACACACACGCACATAACGACATGCTGACATACTCATAGCAAACCTATCCAGACAAAGTCTCAAGTGGTGCCAATTGCCAGCCACTTTGCAGTTTTCTGCATAAGATTCTCGATACAGGGATTCATCATCTCCAGCTCTAATAAACAGGAAAGTGTCATCATGACACACATAAAAGCACAACTCTTTTTTTATATCCTACTAACTATCTAAACCTTTTCTTGCTTTTTCCGCAGTTGTTCTAATTCAGTGCTTCTCAAACTCGGTCCTGGGGACCTACTGTGGCTGCAGGTTTTTGTTCCAACCAGATTCATAACCACTGTTAACACTGATCTCTTTTAATTAGCTGGTATTTTTACATTTATAAGACATTTAGAAATATTTCTGCTTTTTCTACAGATTTAAATTCTTAACTCTCTTTTGTTAATTTCTTTATATTTTGCACTTTCTCTCTGCAGTTTTCCCACTTCGTTGTATCTTATTAATGACAATTAAAAAAGAGCAGAGCAGACACCCTGAACACTGAATAATTAAAGGCTGCAACTACTTTAGCGTCAAACCCACTAATTAGTAAATAATGGATTAATTAAACAATTAGAACACCTGGAAAAGTATAATGAAAATCAAAATGAAAATATTGTTAAAATGGAAAAAAAATACATTATTCCCATATAACTGCTTGGTACATTTTAATAAATACGCTTTTATTACCAAACTTAGTTTTCTAATTTCTATATTGTTCCCAAAACACAGAACTTGGGGAAAAAACAGTGCACTTAATTAGCCCAGGAGTCCAAATAAAAACAGAAGCTGGTTGGGACAAAAACCTGCAGCCATAGTAGGTCCCCAGGACAGAGGTTGGGAAGCACTGACCTAATTATTAAGGAGTGACAATAGCCTTGATAAACTCTCTGAATAAGACAGTAGCCATCTAACTCACACTCACTTGGAACGCTCTTATTATTTCAAACACTCTAGATAAAAGACAAAGTATAGAAAATATAAAACCAATGTGGTATTAATTAACATGTAACAATACCAAATAGAAAGAAAAATATAAAAGAAAATAAAATACAGAGCAAAGTCTAGATCTAAACAGTCTTTGTTAAAAAAAAATCAAATCTGGATGTATTCATTAGAATAATAACATAAAGAGCTAAGAGAGACCAGAGTACCCACCTAACAAATTATGAGACCTTAGAACAAAAGGGGGCCGAGAACTTTCCAAATGCCACATTTAATCTTTTACAATTTTAACATATTTTTCATTTCATCAAAAAAATTGTAACTGTATACTAACATTTTCATAAAAATGCCATTGTTTTGCTGTCAAAGTTGTATTTCCTCTTTTTTAACATAATGTGTTCCAAACCTTTGCATGGAACTATTTATATTTAGATTTATGTTGTTTTATCTTCATTCTGCTAAAAATCATTTAAAACGTAAAAACTGACCTGCCGACTACTATAAAATATTCATCAAATTCTGACCTGGCTTTTTCCTATGGAAGGTAAACCATTAACATTACTGTGTTAACCCACAAAAACAGGATTTATGATGATGGTTGGGAGGGTTTGTGTGTGTGGTTGTAAACTTGAATGCTTCCCACTAATGTAACACTAATATTACATTGGTTTGCCTAAATTACAAATAAAGACATACAAAATATTTATCAACTTATATGCAAAATCTCACATCACAACACTCCACCCCGATAAATCTTTTGTACAATGTCTTTATAATTAAACAGTCTTAATTGTTTAAATAGTCTGTTGAATAACTTGTGCTTTGATTTGCAGTATTTGCTGTCCCAGTGTTAAAAGTTATGCGTGACCATTTGTCCATTACATTTCTTCTTTATTTCAAAGACAATCTGAAGAACTTGCATGCGCTCCTGATGACTTGTATCTGCTCTGGCTTGCTTCAGCTGTTTCTCTAGTATTCTGCAGTCTTCATATGTCATCATATCTGGTGGTTCAAAATGAGACAAGTCCACACCTTCCACTAAACTTACCCACTGCAATTTAAGTCTATTGTATGAATTCTTTTCTTAATCCATACTGATTTTGTGTCTAAATGCTAATTAGACCCCTGTTCCAAACTATCTATTTAAGCATATGCAGCTGTACAATTAACATTAAAAATTTGAAGGGTAACATACCACAGGTGCCAGTACAACCACTTCTGCCCAAGTGAGAGCACATGTGCCACTGCATAAACTGTTCACAAACCAACATCTGTGGCCCCTCTTCACACATTCAGGGTTGATTTATTTGCCTCTTGTGCTTTTCCACTCATGGTGTAACCTTTGACTGACTTCAGCCTTTACCAGTTGTCACACACGTGCGCATGGGAGGCAGCTAAAGGTCTTGAGTAAGGGCAATTCCGAGTCATACTAGGATGTGGCAGAGTGTACTGACTCTGTTTCTCCCTTTCCTGTAGACCATTCACGGGAGATCCCACCTGGCCCTCTTGACGTCACTTCCAGGACAAAGCCTATGGAAGGAGACCTTGCTGGCTCCGGCCCCTGTGATGTCACGTCCGGGCTCGAACCTATGGCTGAAGACCTTCATGAGCCCAACCCCTTTGACCTCACTTCCTGTCTTCCCCTTTAAAAGCCTCCACCTTTTCCCTATTCCCTCAGTTCTGTTTTGGACTTGGTTGTGTGCACATCAGTGCTGTATTCACTTAAATGACTTTTGCAGCCAGGAAATCAATTATACGGGTGGCTGCCCCAAACCTTTCTATGACTCTGAGTCGATTTTGTGACACAGTATAGGCTAGCATCACCACCATGAGATATCATAGCTATGCAACTCATCACTCCCCCTGTAGGCCACCCCTAGAGTTATTTGCTCACCATATGCATACTCGTTGTGCTAAACACCTCGGTTCAGAATTGGCCCACTGGTCCTGTGCCTGTACCACAGCTGACAATCTCAGCAGGGCTTCCATATTTTCCCAATTAGACTATAGCTAAACATCGAAGCCCATATGACTTGCAAATGTACCAGCTGCACCTGCTTTCCTGAAATGTTCGCCAATTTTCTTAGTATACATTTTCCTTAATAACAGTATAAATTATATTAATTATCCCACTTAATTAATACCTAGAATCTATACTTCAAAATGAATCCCCTTGTTTTGGCATTCCTAACTGGTTTATTCAGTTTCCACCGTTTAGAATATAAATTTGCTGCAGTAATGACCAAACCTTTCCTTTTAAACTATAGCTTTTGTGACTAGTCCTATTATTATGTGACTTGTGGACTTGTTACTCACTTAAACACCAGTAAGTGACTTTTTCTTCCTGTCTCTTCAGTTCTTCTTCAAGCCTTTGTCTTTAGTCTTTGCTTGTCGTCTTTTCCTAGCTTCTTTATTTGTTCTGCTATGTAGGCAGGTCTGCAAAATCGAAGGTGACAAAGCAGTTTCTGTCCATCTCATCTTCTTGGTTGTCGACCTGGTGCCAACACTCAAACTTTGCTTCCAGGCATTCATTGGAACAGCTTGGTCACTAATGCCAATCCACCCCAATGTGCTATTGGTAACCCGATCTCCTGCATGGATTTTACTCTGCTAATTGCCTTCACTATTTATTACCTGCACCAACCCTAAGTCCATAAAACCTTACAATAGAAGTAGCACTATTGCAAAAGATCAGGAAATTGAAAAAGAAATACTTATTTCCCCTTTTCTGTCTTCCTGCGCTACCCTTCTATTTTTTTCAATTGCCTGTGTGTCATTTTTTTTTATTTTATGGTAACTGCTACCTGAAAGTGTGGCCTAAAGCCTTTCCAGAATCCAAGTGCTAAATCCAGCATCTCTCCTAAAACTGACCTTTGTTCTTTACTCAAGACAAACTCACTTTTCTCCATTTTATTGCAGAGAGATTCATAGGCAGTCTTTTTAAACAACAGGTTCAGTAATTCGAAACCTGAATGACCAAAGTGTGTGTGCTTTTTAACCCCTTAACCGCCCTCTGCCGGATATAACTGGCATCGTTGTTTTATTGCTAACGCCATACTGCCGGAATTATCCGGCACATTTGCTTGTGGTTATATGAATGCCTGGCGCATAGTATAACTGACGGTTTGGCGTGGATATTATTACTACATTGTATTTCGACAACTCTGTGGTTGTTTTGGCCGGTTATGTGACGTGATTCGGAAGGGACAGCTGTGAATATGGCGAAACGTAAACTGACTTCAAGTGAGGCTTTGCTGCCGATTTTGGACAATTCTGATCATGATTGTAGCAGTTCTGAAGAAGATTTTAGCGACAATGATGAGCAGCAACGTGCGCTGCATGATACTGTGAATGAAGACGCATCGGATGACGGCGATGAGTGGGTGTATCCCCAGCATCTCAACTGGACTGCTGCCCGTGGTGAACTACCTTTTCTGCATCCATTTGAGGCAACATGTGGCTTTATTGTTGATGTAAACAATTACACTGCTGAGCAGTTTTATGAGCTGTTTGTGTCACCTGATTTGATCAGACATTTTGTTCATCAGACAAATCTGTATGCAGCACAGTTTATTGAGAAAAATCCCAATTTACCTCCACATTCCCGTGTTCGTGCTTGGGTAGACACTGATGAAAACGAAATGAAAAAATTCATTGGGATTTTGATGTTGATGGGAATAATCAGAAAACCAGATATTGAGATGTACTGGTCTACAGATCCTATGTATGCAACACCTATTTTTGCAGCTATCATGAAACGTAACCGATTCTCTTTGCTGCTGAAATTCTTTCATTTGAATGACAACAGAAATGAGCCAGATAAGAAAGATCCAAACCGCGACCGCTTGTTCAAGCTACGTCCTTTGATTGATCATTTATTTGAAACATTTCAGTTGCCCTACATGCCAGGACCGTCAGTTGCAGTTGATGAAAGTTTATTGTTGTGGAAGGGCCGCTTACAGTTTCGACAGTATCTACCATTGAAAAGGGCACGGTTTGGTATCAAGATGTTTTGCTTAGCTGAGAATTCAAGTTACATTTATAGATTTCGTGTATACACTGGCAAAGAGGATCCTATGAGTAGTATTTCAGCAGTGTTGCCAGATGAATATTCGTAAGGACTTTGGACTTCTAGAGAAAATTGTTGTGTACCTTGCCCTACCACTATTGGACAATGGGTACACCATTTGGATGGATAACTGGTACTCCAGTTGTATGTGTTTGCCCATTTCTAGAACTTGCACAACATTTAGTGGTCAATACTGTTTGAATAAATGTAAAAAATTAAAAAAACGAAAATTGTTCAAATTTCGCCTGGCGTGGGGAATATTTAGGGAGTTGGCGGTTAAAGGGTTAATTACTGCTGGGCCTAGCAGAGCTGTTAGGAGCCTCATATGCCTGTGCATTCCTGACTTGTCTCCTGAGCTTGTAAACCTTCCTGCTGCACCATCCCCCATCCTTTGTTCTTTGGCTTGTCCGCTTTCATTCAAACCAACTTCTAAACCAGTGCACTTTCATTCCAACTCAGTCATTCTTGCACTAGCACTTTCAGACCTTTCACACACAAGCACTTGAATTTCTTTCATTTCCACACTTTCTTCACTCAATATCCTTATGCCATTATCCAGTTCATGCCCTTCTGTCAACAATTGCCATTCAAACTCACCAGCTTCTCTGCCTTCTATCTGATTTCTTTGTCCTAAATCAAATTTAAATGCGGCACTGGTTACCTTTTCTAACAGTGGTGAAATATCTATCAGTGTAGCATGTTCTTTAAATGCTGGACAGACCTCAGAATTACAGTATCTGGAGATTATGGTGCAGTGGAGAATAATGGAAGGAAACACCCTTTCTGTTTTCACTTCCTTTCATCCCTTTCCTTTTCCTCACATTCACATTCCCACTCTTTTTCTGAGCACTCATCTGTCTCATGTAAGTCACCACCCATGTTTTAGGGTTCCAGTCAGATCCGGTTACTACTGCCCTAACTTTCACCACGGGTGGTTTACACTCTCTTCCTCTGCTTTCCACTTTAGCAGTGGGTGTTCTACATTCTAGCACTTCACAATTTTCACACCAACTGTTACATCTCTCAAAACTTTCATACAACATTCCATTTTCACTTTTCTATTTTAATTTTCATACTGATCTTCCATAGTACCAATAATGCAAGATAGTAAACCTCTTATAACAGCAGCTGTCTTCTTTATACCTGATCTCTGTTTTCCTGCTTTTAATCCTTCCAGCCCCCCTTCCATTTTGTGGCACGCTCTGCTCAGTTTCTGCTTTCTCTACCAGAACTACAGGTTTCCATTTCCTAGCTTTAGCCTGCTTGCCTCTGCCACTTCACTGGAAGATGGCTGCTTTTAATATGAATTTAGGCATTTCTGAGTCTACAATGCTACTCTAATACAATTTCCCAACTTCCTTATAGGTTGGCCTACTTTTGCCCCTGTAAGCAAACATACACATACATACACAAAGATCCTAAACAAATAAGTTGCGTATGAATGACACATGCATGTCCCACTACTCCGTAACACTTTAATTAGGGACTCACTACCACCACCACTGACATACATACGGGTGTCCTTGTGACACACATGAAGTCTCTACACTTTGTTGGTTATATTCTATTCAGCAACCAAACAATGTTTTACTTCCACCGCATATGTATACTGGGTGCCCTAAAATTCACATACATACACACACATATACATAAACAATTTGCAAACAGGGTGCAAAACATGGTTACCCCAAAATCCTGCAGACTATGCCAATTGTTTTGTCTTGGTAGAGCAATATTTTATTAATAACTAGCCTTTGTCAGAATGCCTCAAATCTCCCAGACTTACCACTGTTTATAAGGTATTATAGTATATAACTTCTCCCCACCTTCCCTTCTACATCTATAACCTCAGGCAATTAGGTGTAGTAAAAGACAAGCAGGAGTTAAGTTACAATTTAAACAATGTATTATTGGTAATATTCATAAATAATAACAATATGCAAAGTACATTTGAATATTGGCAACCATATAACCTAATAAATGGTGATATGTAGTTTCAGGCGGCACACAGACTTGTTAATTACTTAAAATGTCTCTAGTTAAGGCATGCCTGTCTCAATATGGCTGCCGAGTTGTGTTCTTCATTGTGTTGTCCTTTCCAGTTCATGGTGTGAGATGGTCATTCATCAGTTTGGTAAGTGAGAGAGAGTGAGGGAGTGAACAAATTTATAGATTCTCTGTCCAACCCCTAGAGCCAATAGGACGTCATGGTACTTAAAGGCTTATGATACAAGCCAGTTCCAAAAATTGGGATTAATAAAGTATCTATCTATCTATCTATCTTCACACATGTCCCCCAAACCATATGTTAAAGTTTGGTGGTTAGGCAGCCTGGCTTTCCTGCGGGGGGTTTAGGGGGGGGGGGGGGGTTGAGAGAGAGACTTTAGCAGTGAAACGCTTGCCACACTGGTTTGAGGCACCTCCCCCAAATCCTGTTGTAAAATTCAAAGAGACTCAGTCCTTTGGGGGGGTTGTAAACATGAATGCTTCTCACTAATGTAAACACTAATATTCCATTGCTTTGCCTAAATTACAAATACATACAAAATATTTATCAACTTATTTGCAAAATCTCACATCACAACACTGTCTGACTCCTCTCCTCGGTCTCATCCTCTGTAATCAATACATCCCCTAAGTGCAGAATCATCAGAGAATATCTACAAGTGACATGACCTGGTGTTATATTGTAGTTGGAAGTGTAAAGAGTGAAGAGAAAAGATGACAGAACTGTTCTTTGTGGTGCTCCAGTGTTGCTGACATCCATATCAGAAACGCAGTTCTTGAGTTTCAGAACCTGAGGTCTTGTCAACAGATAGTCGATTTTCCAGAAGGCCATAGGCACATCCACCTGCATACCTCTGGGTTTACCCTTCCCAGGGATGTCTGGATGGTACTGTAAGCACTGGAGAAATCAAAAAACATAATCCTCAGAGTATGGCCAGCTTTGTCCAAGTGAGAATAAGCCTTGTGGAGCAGATGGATAATTGCATCCTCCACTCCCATCTTTGTCCCATAGGCAAACTGCAGTAGTTGTGTCAATCTGGGGCTGAACAAGCTTTGAAAAATGCCAGTTTGAATTAACTGCGTACA
The DNA here is from genome assembly GCF_900747795.2 of Erpetoichthys calabaricus. Taxonomy (NCBI): domain Eukaryota; kingdom Metazoa; phylum Chordata; class Cladistia; order Polypteriformes; family Polypteridae; genus Erpetoichthys; species Erpetoichthys calabaricus. The sequence continues at coordinate 31,817,120 of NC_041410.2, forward strand.
TCTTGTTGTTGGGGAGCCAGTGGTTTCAATAAAAGGCTCAATGCTTGCCTTGCTCAGTCATGAAAACGCAGTGATGGATTACAAAGAAATTAACCTGCAGTTTAATATACTGTAGCTCTTTATAGTACCAGACATGTACAGGCTTACCTACTGCATGTGGACAGCTGCTTCAAGCAGAGACTTACAAGCTTGGCATAAACCAGCCAAACGGTTATTTTCAGACTTGAGCTACACACCACTCAGCAAAGCAGATGCCCTAAATCATTGTTAAATATACAGTATGTGTCGAAAGCCTTTTCAAGTTCTGGCATGCTCACTGCAAAAAGGCAAGAAGAGAAGGAGAGAGAAAATCTTCACCCAAACATGACTGCTGTATTCTCAAAGAAACTGGTAAGATAAAGACCTTTGTGGACTGAAAACTAAACTATGCACCCAGACCTGAAGTGCCTCGTCTTTATCATCATCAGTATATTTCAATAACACTTTTTTCAAATACATTTCCTATTTTTGCTACCACTGGTTACCTTAGCGTTACGGTGATTTTACATTGTTTGACTGGTATAGTCCTAAGAGCACCTGCTTTGGGTGACTGCTACTTTCCCACAGGTGTTAAAGGCCAAGAAGAGATGTATGCCTACAAAAAGCATCAGCATGGGTGATTGGCACAGGTGTAGCTCAAAGCTGAAGGCAACTGTTTGGTCTGCATGTGCCAAGTTAATAAGTCTCTTTGCTTAAAGCAGCTGCTCACGTGAGAGTGAAGCTTTAACTTAGCTGCTTTATAGCGCCCCATGTGTAAAGTACAGGTACATTTCCACAACAATACACTGGACCATATAGAAGAGCTTAAAAATGGCTTGAAATACTAAAGAAAATGAGCACTATTACCAAATAAAATGACTGGAGTGGAGACAAATGGATTAGCCAAAGACCTTAAATAGCAGAGCACTTTTATTGAGGCTCTGAAGGCCTTGAGGGGAGATGCCACCATTAGCTATGTAACACCCCTCTGAAAGCACCAAAAGATAAATCATGACTGGGGCTTATTTCCTTATTAATGTTAAATTAAAGCCCAACCTTACTGAATAAATGAAAATTACAAAACTAATTAGCTTGAGAAATAAAGATTTAGATTGTGATTTTGGGGGTTTAATTAAATTCATCTATGGATTTTCATTTCTTAGGGCTCCAATGAAAGATTACACCTCTAAAATCACTAATAACATGATGGCTGATGAGTCAGCTGAATTCTTCTCAGGGTTGGCACAAATAATCAGGTTTTGCTCTACAGTAAAAGTCTGGCATTTGCATTTGGCAGTCCTTATGGGACAGAGTAAAGTTGATCCATTTTGCAGAACTACCCCCCATGAAGGCAACCTCGGCTGCTCCTACTTCTGTAGCTTTTAGATTTGAAGCAAAGGTCTAAAAAGCACAGATATAAATTGTCCCATCTCTCTTCTGTTCATACACTTGTTGTCCAGTTCTAAAGTTAAGAGAACACAGAGAATATTCCACGATAAAAGATAACAGATCACAGTGGTCACATTTATTCAGTATCGTTTTTTTATTCAACTTTCCATATTAAATATAAATTTACTTTTTTCAAATATAGTTATCTTAAAATATTAAAAGTGCAGAGATGTTTTTTCCAAGCAGTTTTGGAAGAAATGGCTTGTTACTATTCATTCCTACAGATAAACACGAAAACATACACAGGTTGAGGAGTGGATGCTGGGGAATGACTCGATAAAAAAGTCTAACTTGTGATTTTCTAGGCGTGAGGCTTTGCACCTGAGCTTAATGTTCTTTTGTTCAAAGCATTTCAATCAGGATCATCGTCCATACTAAAATGTCCTTCATTTTGAAATGGAATGCTTCACAAGTAACTAGTAGAGTCCAAGCTAAGTGAACATAATGAAGTATATGAAAACCAACAGCTCAGATTGGCCAACACAGAATACAAGGTGCAGCCTGTGGCTGCCGATATCTCAGTCAGCACACGGCACTTAAAACTAAACAGATCTACCGGCACATTCAACCAAACGTCAAATCTACCGGCACATTCAACCAAACATCAAACCAAGGGGACGAAAACAGGTCAGTTTACAAAATGGTGGCTGCTAGTAGCAAAATGAGAAAGTGGTTACAGGGAACAAGGTATAGTATTACACAGTTCTAAAATTATCAACATTTTAGTAGTACATAGGAAATAATAACAGCAGCAACAATTATAATAAAGTTATTAAGAGCAAAGGTAATAAAATAAACAGACAATAAGCCCCTCAGCAGCACAACCTGAGGGAAAGAGCTTGTTGATGGATGCCATCACACACCCACAATTAAAGTGTTATGATTTTTTTAAAATATGTAGCAGAGTAACCAGAAGATGGTCCTCCACCCGCTACTTACTTATGTCAGCACCAGTTAGGATGGCAGTCGGTCAGTTAGACAGGATGTGCTTACAGAGCAGCCCAGTCTTGAGGGCCAGAAGGCACACCTGCAGCAAGCACTAAATAAAGTGATTCAGTTTTGCAAGTGCACCGTCTTTTGTGGATGCATTTGAATTCCAAAAAGATTCCTTAACTCACTTGTTTCTCCCTAGAGAAATATGCAGGAGGCGGCCTGTACCACACAAGGCATTTACAGCGGAATCTGGAGCATGACTCCTCAGGGTGATCCGTGAGAAAAAACATGGCAAGATACAGGACATGCTCAAGGAGGCAAGTGAAGTTTTCCAGCTATTCGCAATGTGCAGTGACACCTAACGTTTATATTTAGTAACTGCAAGAACACTTTTATACTATTGCTTACCTCCTCATTCTGTGCTCCATTAAATTATTGCAGAGAGAGTATGCTGTTCACAACCCAGTCAAGTTTGAATTGCCCTCCTCATGCGGTCAACTCTTGAAATATGGACCTCTGAGAGGTAGGGCACTTTGAGATCCAACACATAAGTAATTTACGAATAAACAAAAACCAAAAAAGTAAGAATTACAGCTGTCATAAGCTACATCTTATTTAAAAAAAAAAAAAAAAAAATCAGTCTTATTAACTGCATTGTTTTAGCAGCATCAAGAAGTTTACATTTAACACATAACACTGCACTTCTTATAAACTTTCCAATTAAAAACACAAAAATGTTATATCATTTGTTCTCTAGCAAGCAGGAGGCATCATCTCCAAAAACAGACCTGAATTAAAAGGCCTAAAGCAAATTTCTGCTCGAGTCTGGATTACATATTGCATTATCAGTTGCAAAATTAGGAATAGCTATAAAACATGGCATAAAAACAACAAAGGTTTTCAATAGTCTCATGTGGCTGAAAAAAGAAACAAGCCAAGTCTTATATCAGAGAAGCCTACCTACTATTTAAAGCAAATAATCTCTTAAGAAAATTATATTTAAATAAAACCAGGCTTACCTGCAGATTTGCACTGCAGTACACAAAACTGAATTAGCTTTAAATCTCCAATATTGTTTCTTCTTTGACTGCTTAGAAAAGCTTTAGATTTATGGATTTTAGTTTTTGGAAAATGTGTAGGGTGAGAAAATGAGCACCATATACTACTTTCTAACAGTGTGGGGTTTCCCCAGCTGTGGTATTACAGTGGCCTGTGGTTAAACTCCAAACAGGAATGGGATCAGTGCACTAAAACTCAGCTGGAATTGTGCAATCATGCTACTTTTCACAGTGGAATTTAAGTGAATAACACTCTTCATCCTGACACTAGACGGACATTGCTACAAACAAGCCAGAAGACAAGGAGTGTGACAAATACTTTACCATATTAAAAACACAGCTGATGAACACCAAAGCTAGAATGAGAAAGGCCTCTTGGTCATTTTGTCATCATCTCTTGACAGACTGTTTTCATTTCTTTAGGAAGTCAGTTTAGCTTCCTGCTGGACTTCTTGTGTTGTGCTTTTTCAGATATCACGCTCCAGTTTCTAAATTTGTTGTCGTTGCTTTTTCTTGTGCCCAGAAGAAAGTGAGATGCCTTAATTAAAACACCACTGTCCATCAGTGTAACAAATTTTGCACAGTGCAAGGGCCAATTCTTTGGACACAAAAGCCAGACAAATTCAGACCACTGGAAAGCCAATGAACTCCTTAGCCCAGTGCACATGTTATGCCGCCATAATGGGCAGATCTTTGAAAGGCAAAGCGAGTTATGCTTTTTTAACTTCCCATTTTGTAGCCACTGCCACTATGCACCAACTTCTCTACTGGAGAGGTCAGGCGTTGACTGTGATGTAGCAATTATGGGCTCTTCTCGTCTGTGCTCCAATACACCACCAGGTGTCAGCCTCATAAAACCATCTGTCCTCTCAAGGCGTCTGTGCTTACGGTAGCTGGGAGGTGGCGTCTCTTCTGAGAAGATTTCTCGTATCCGGTTCACACAGATGTTGGCAGCCTCTTTGGTCTCCCTAGACAGCTGTGACAGGCTAAGAAATCCATGGGGAAGGTCCTCAACTACACATAAACTCACTGGCTGGCCTATGGCTCGAAGACGTTTAGCAAACATCACAGAGTCATCCAGCATAGGATCAAGGGCGCAAGCCTAAAAACAGAAACCAAAGCAAAACAGAAGGATGGTGAGAAGGAGGAGAGGAAAAAAAAAAAAGAAGAAAATCATCATAAAAATCACACCATACATATAACTTACAAGGCACTAGCCAAATGAGTGGTCAGGAAATTAAATTCATATAAAAGGATTATGCAAACTGTATTTATATCCTAATGTTTAGGTTTTTCATTTTCAAAAGTGACCTTTTAGTTTAAATGGCAAAATATTCAAGCCTAGCTAGAAATTGAAGACAGAGCATTCGGGTATATAAGCAGACTTTCATTTTCTCCACTTTGAAGATAATCTGCCTTATAAGAAGATGGACACTGTACAGGGCTGCAGTTTCACTGGTTAAGCAAAATGGTCTAAAAGAAGATTTGGACTTCTCTGACACACAGACATCCCTGATAAATAATCCTGTCTTATTCCAAACACCACTTTTACCCACCATTCAAAACAAAAAAATGATGCTCTTTAGCTTATACCTCACAACTTCTTCAAGTGCTGACTCAATGCTGTGCCTTCCAGGTCTTATTTGAGCCGATTCTGGCACCCCCTTTCAGGCACCCAGGACATCAAAGTTTCCACTACCAACCTATTTTATATTTATTAACTATCTTAATCTGTAGTACAGATGATCCTAACTTTTAGAACATTTGACATTAAGGATGTTTTTATGAGTTGTAAACAAACGACACACTTTAAATGCAGCATAAAATCCATTAGAAAGTCAAAGGTGGGTCAAAACTGAAGCAAAAGACATGGCAAGGATATAAAAAATTAGAGGCTGTACAAATTATGCAAGGTTTAACTTTTTTTTTTTTTTCTTCTTTTCCTTAATTTGGGGAAATGTAGGAAAAATGACAAGGTTTCACCCTAGGGTACATTTACCAATTTCAAACACAAAAATTGGAATATTTGACTTGAAGATGTTGGGAAAGTCACGTACCACAGCAAATTCAGTACGAGAGTACTTACCACAATATGTAGAGGAGGCAAACCTCGCAGCATGTCATCAGGTGCAAGCAGTGGGGACATGAAAGGGTTTTTCACAATTGGAGATGTCTGCAACTTCATGTCAGCCAGTTGCTCTGATCTTAGTGGCTTAAATCCTTCTGGAAAGTCCAATACTGAATCTTTTTCATTTGAGATTATTTGCTCACTGCAAGTAGTAGGAATGACACAGTGACTGTTGTCAGTTTGTTGTTCTATCTCAGAAGGAATCGGAGAAGAATTCTCATCAGTTTCCTTCTCGGCTTCTGACTCCTCGTCCGGACTTTCATTTAGAAAAAAGCTAACATCATCACTCTGCAGAAAGAACAAAAATCAAAACTTTACGCAAGGGTCTTGAAGGACAAATCGATCATGCAACTAAAAATCTAATCTAAATGCGGCTGAAAATCTAAAGTATATTGACTCTCCCTGCTTATAAACACAGTAGAAGAGAATGAATAACCTGTTGAGAAGATCCAAGACATGATGAGTTAAATGATCCTTCCAACAACATGAATTTATTAATCATTATAATGTATCACCACAATTATTTATTAATCATACTTGTCACCTAAACATTACAGGTAGGTGCACTAGAACTGCAAATGATAATAATGCAATATTTAAATATTAAATAATGAAATATTTTTAGCTTAATATGATTATTTACTGGCGATTAGCACTTTTATACAACTGCAAATCATAATAATGCAGTATTTAAATATTAAATAATGCAGACAACATCAAAGACATAACATTCCTTACACCCAATGAGACTTACAAATCACAAGACATTTTATAAAAATAGAAACCTGGCAAAATATAAATAATGCCAAGGAGTCCAAATAATAATGTTGTTTATTCACTAAACTAAAAAGTGAAAATTAATTATACAAAGGACACAAAACATTGAAAATCCTAATTCCCAAGTGATCCAATCTTGAAATGTCTTAAGCTGATGTCACATTACATGACTTCAAGTCGTTGGGTATGTGGGACTTGTCAACTGCCATTGCTGATCTTGTCCTCAGACCATGTCAATTCACATGACTGCAAAATTGTTGGGCATGTTATATTACTTGACTGCGTGCCAACCTTCCAGCATAGTTGACCTCTGCCCTTTTTCTGACAACCAATAGCATGCTGACAGACAAAGTCAGTACTGTAGGAAGGGTTAACAGGTAAAGCGAGTTTAGCTGTAATTTTGGTCATTTTTTTCCACCCTTTTCTGTCATGATTTGTAAAACATGAGGCATCAGTCAGACAGGCTTCACTTCTGTTTGTGACGTCCAAAACCACTGCATTACTGGTCCCTCATCATTGTATTATATGCACTATACTTCTGGATGTGCATTTATTGGCTCTCAGCTCTCATGCACGCTCAGCCCATCCCTACTGCTAAAGATACAATCAGACCTGTTTGAGTTTGATGGTGCGAGTTGTGGAGTAGTTGGAGTGAGTCACTGGGTATGTAAGACTATGCGACTGGAAGTCACGGGTGGAAACCGGCAACTGCCTCCAACTTGATAAGATTATATAAATAAAAGCTAGGATTCAAAAAACGATTACAAAGTCTAATGTGACATGGCCTTTAGTTCCGAATGACTGGTGAAGTACCTTAATCTTTTTCACTATCTGCCAATGTACCATAAAGCACTCTCCATTTTTGCCATATCTTTTCTTCCCTCTACATATTAACAGAAACTTAGACTTGAATAAAACAAAACCTCTGGGTTACCTCTAGGCCTAGTCATAAAGTTAATCATGGAGTCAGAGGAACATTATGGTTTTCCAGAAAGAAGTTAAATGCCACACAAATTGGTATTGGTTTACATTACTTTACATTTCTAATGGTGATCATAAAAAATGGATGAGTAGATAGATGGGACTCAACTGTTTGGCCAAATTAACAAAATAAAGCTCTGTATTAGTCCAAACAATATGAATTATATAAATTTAGACTTAAAACCAAGCAAAAAACTCCTCTTGATCACAGAAACTAAAAATATGTACTTACAGAAACAACCACATTGTACTAATGCTTATCTTATTCTTTAATCTTGATAACATTATACTGTATATTTGCAAAATAAACTAAACAAATGTACGTGTTTATATTTGAAGTGTCCTCCCGGCAACCATTCATTTCCTTTATAATCTTTCATGTCCAACTAAGTTCTCAAAGAAGCAACAATCTTTAGTTACCCAAATGCATTCTTTTTGCTAGGCATGTTCAATTTGTTGAATAAAGCATCACTTCACAATTCCACACAAGCTCCTCACTACACACATGGAAGCAGATTGTGAGGACATATGCAGTGTCACAATTTGGACATAAGATACTGTAGATACCTTGTGAAGGGACTGCTCATCCCTCACTACTTTACTTCTTTTGTCTAGTGGTGTGAGAGAAGTATAAAGGAGTATTTTTTAGGTAAAAGCTATCTTCAAGAACTTTTCCTGCCAGCTCAAGAATTACCTATCAAAGTGAAAGACACTGCAATGGAATTCTAGGCACTTTCATATTGCTTGAAATGTTTTAATCAATCAATCTAGCATAATGTTTTTTTTGTACAGGCGGATGGCTCATAATGTTGTACTGTATTAGGCCACTATAATAAAAACATTTTTTCAAAATGAAGATCTAGAGGAATTTAGTCAGGTCCTTTCAGATAGCATTTTACTTGGCAACTTTGCAGGAAAGAAGAATTCTGTTAGAGATTCTCTGTTTCAGACAAGTTTACTGTATTCCAACATGACCTTGCTTTGGATTCACTACCATGGAGACATAAAATGGATCATCCATCCATCCATTATCCAACCCGCTATATCCTAACTACAGGGTCACGGGGGTCTGCTGGAGCCAATCCCAGCCAACACAGCGCACAAGGCAGGAAACATACTCCGGGCAGGGTGCCAGCCCAACACAGTAAAATGGATCATTAAATCAAAAAATGAATCAGTCTATGTTCAATTGAATTTCCACACTCAAAACCTTGCACATATGTCACTTGGCTGGCCTTGAGACAACCTAAATTGGGGGGAACAAAGGGATTTGAGAAAATCTAAATAAACTGTGGATTGCATGGTGGTACCATGATTAGTGCATACATTTCAAGGCGATCATTGCCAGCCTTTCATGATCACACAAGTGATCACCTCGGTGCAAACCTGTCGTTTCAACTCTACAGTCTTAACTGCTACCCACAGGGAAGCTCTATTCACTCTTCTTTTAAACTATGTTTCATGTTCTGCATTTTTCAGTTTCACTTTACTCCTATACACCGCAGAAGTCCTCTAACACAGCATTTTATTATCTTGTTAATGCTAGAAACACTCCCTTAGAAGTCAGAATGGATGACAGATTCTAAACCTGAACAGGCTTGTGGGGGGTGCTAGAGCATACCGCTTTAGAAAATGACTGCCTGACTACTAAGAAAAAAAAAAATCAATCTCAATAAATATTTTAAAAACAAACTAGATTCACATTGATTAAACTTCTTAGAAAACAATATTAAAAAAAAAAAAGAAATAAATTGATAAACGTGTCTGTAAAAACAGGCACTGAATCTACTCTGGGAAGAAGATCACCGTCAAGCAGAAAGGAAAAAAAAACTGTCGTATTGAATGGATAGTGAGAAAATGAAAAATAATACAGTAGCAAATCTGCACCTTTGAAATGAGCACAGAAGAAGCCAACATACACCTATCTAGTTATGTAGTCTGTTAAATATTTAAAAGAATTGCAAAGTTTTTTATTGGCATGTTTTAGTTCTTACCTTGAAATCCCTGTCTGGCTTCACAGGTGATCCCCAGCGGCCGGGTATAGAGGAACTTGGGTCCCACTTCACTTCCAGATCTTGACTGGTTTGACTTTTAATGGAATTGTGCTTCAGAGGAAACGTGTAAGGGTCTGTTTTTGCCTTGCAATCGTACTTTGGAAGGCTTATAGCTGCTTCTGAAACACTCTTCCGAACAGAATCTAGAAAATGATCAGTGAGAACAGATGAATGATCACATTAGTTTGAAAAGCATGATTTTTAAAAACAGTAAACTATAATAGATATATGAGTGAATGTTCAAGCAAAAAAAAAAAAAGAAGGTAAAATAATTGTGCAGAAAGTAAAACACAAAAAAAATCCTTTTGAAATCACAGGTAACAGCCTTAAAAAGCTGAAAAGGGCTGGGGGGTCCCCCAAATAAATTGTGGTTCAGACCTCAGATAGTACCCTAAATCTAGCAACACTAGACATAGTAGCAACTAATATCATCAAGATTACAAATTACAATAAGAATAATTAAGGAAAATAAACTAAGAAATAATCCACAAACAATTTAAACAAGTTATTATTACAAAACAAAAAAGTGGAAGTGAAAATGTTCCAATTAAAAATACTTTTTGTAAACCATTAATTTGGACTCTGCAGTTATTATTAAATTTTATATTGTTCAATGAATAAATAAATAATTTGCAAAGTCTATAAAGACTAAAAACCAATCCTGTTCATTACAAGCTGTAGTACAACAAAATGCTAGACTGACAAGGACCAGCCAGCCGCTCATCCATGGGTTCCCTGAACAGACTGACATGTTGATTTTGCGTTGTTCATGAAAGGTGCTGGTATGTGTTCACCCTCCCTTCACACCAAGTGATGAACTACTGATTTCTAACACTATAGTTTAAATGTTTGATTAGATTAAATCATGTTGTACAGTGTCATAATTAGAAGAGGAAAAAGAAAATCTGTCTTCCATTTGCCAGGAATAAAATTAGCAAACAGCTAAGTTTATTGTGCAACTCAAGCTCGGCTAAAGGAAATGTTCTTAATCATTTACATAACTGTCAACTGAAAGTGAAACAAACAATAACCACTGCATAACTGTTCTGCCATGTTTTAATTTTATGCATCACCTGTGCATGCTGAATAGGTTCAGACAGTCATTTTTTTATTGTAATATCACATAATTACAGTTTGCACAAACACTATTAAATTGCACAACCACTTTGAGTTGTTCATTTGACATCTGCAGTCCTTGATTCTGTACAGCATGTTAGATTTAAGAAACATGTAAGACCTTTCTATTCCATATAATTTCACCACATACTTATTGACCCACAGGCCAGACATGCAAAAAAGAAAAAAAAAAAAAAAACTGTTAAAAAGTGTGTTTCACCACCAGTCACCGACCACTCCGACAGGCTCACATTTAATGAATACTGTGCAACTTTAATGGGTGCTCTATGGACAGTGATCAAACAGCTGATTTATTTAGCACGAAATTCAAAATTTCTTAAAGGCCTAGTTAATTCTTTCTGGAATATTCAGAGTGTGCCAAAAGAAAAAAAAAAAACAAAAAACAAAAAGATGTAGCTGTTGAATGAAAATTTGTCATAAGAAATAAAGCATCATTCTTGTACCATGCTTTATTTAGCCTTGCAGTTTTCACCATTCTCTCCAGCCTCTTCCTGTAATGTTGTCATACAAGGTTATAATAGAGAGCATTTTATATTAGTCAGATATACAAATGTGAATTTCACTGTACTTTGTACAAATGACAAAACTACTACTTCTGTACTGTGCGACATGATGATATGTAGGCAATTATGATCTTACAATATCCCATGAAGGCAGGTGATTGCCTCATGATTTAAAGTGCTACTTTAACTGCTGAACTCAATTAACTACACTGAGGTCCCACTGTACGGAGTCTAACAGATGTGGGCTGAACAAACCTGTGTATCCCAAACAGGAATAAGCCAAAATAAAGGAATTAAGCAGTTGTCATACATGACCAGTAACAAGGGGGAACTTCGGCAAAGGGTGAGGCATGAAATTTGCAACAGGCAGAAGGGATAAAACATATGAAGAATCAGCTCATTTACAAATAGGGGCAGGACATAGAAATACGCTTCCAACAGTCTCACGTATGTACCTAAAAACATAAAAAAGGAAAAAATAATAAGGGCACGCACAAACACATACACAGAAACCTTATGAGATCTTGGTAGGATGCCACTGACAAATAGCACTGTGGGGCTGTAAACATGCAAAGGGGCAGTTGTGGAAACATCAGCCTACCAGACACCAGAACAAGAGAGAGGGTGGGTTTCTCAAGATGAAGAATACGCATTAGAAAGACCAAAGGTCGCCTTAGGCACTCCCACAAGCCAGATCTCACTGTAGGAGACAAGAGTTAAACTCATGTAGGCACAAAATACAGCTAGAATACTTTTGAAACTCAAAGGTTTACTCTTTGTATTGACAGAAAGGTTAAAATGCAGGATATTTCAAGTTTATCCTAGACGTTTTCTTCAAAATGCGGTTTGGTCACACTGTCCCAATAATTTCTTAACAGCTGCTGGTTGAATCTTCACTGCCTAGACAGCTCATATTATAACAATTCCACCTGCACAGCTTTATAGTCGACAGTCTGGACAGGGTTAATTTGTGATCTGGTTTAGAAATTCATCTGAGTGTTTATACATAAATTTATGGTAGAGTGTAATTAGTTGCATTTAATCTAACTATACTATAATAAGGGCGGCACGGTGGCGCAGTGGGTAGCGCTGTTGCCTCGCAGTTGGGAGATCTGGGTTCGCTTCCCGGGTCCTCCCTGCGTGGAGTTTGCATGTTCTCCCCATGTCTGCGTGGGTTTCCTCCGGGCGCTCCGGTTTTCTCCCACGGTCCGAAGACATGCAGGTTAGGTGGATTGGTGATTCTAAATTGGCCCTAGTGTGTGCTTGGTGTGTGTTTGTGTTTGTGTGTGTCCTGCGGTGGGTTGGCACTCTGCCCGGGATTGGTTCCTGCCTTGTGCCCTGTGTTGGCTGGGATTGGCTCCAGCAGACCCCCGTGACCCTGTGTTCGGATTCAGCGGGTTGGTAAATGGATGGATGGATGGATGGATACTATAATAAGTAGAAATGTACTGCTGGGATTACAAGATTCATTGTAGCTGTGTTAATCTGAAATTACCAAAGTTCTGCGGTTTTTAGTTTGCTTTATAGGATGATGCAGACAATAGTTTCAAATAATTCCACAGCCCAAATATCTTTGTTTTTTTAAAGGTTTTAGTAAAATTTCAAAGCAAAACAGTTAACACAAACATAGAGAAAAAAATGATTTTAAAGAAAAGTCCTGTTTAAGGCTTATACAGGGTATATCTTGTTTCATTTCTCTAAGTTTGGCCATGCAGTCATACCTGAGGCATGCTAAGCATGTAAGCATGTTAAACACGGTCAGAAAACTGTAAACCATTTCTTATTTGCAAACATATCTAAGAGTTCATGCTAGCAGTAAGACTATTTCCTAACATGCTTAATTAACACTCTGTTCTACAGATACAGCAAAGAAAATTCTATCTGTCTCATGTTAACTTACAGGGGGTGAAAGGCTATACCATATTCTAGGTAGCTATAAGAAGCTCATATTATATAGAAATGCTTAAGCAAACATTTCTATGAATTTAATATCAAACATTAACTTTCTAAGATTGGCACTTACATTCATTATTTATTGATGTGGAATGAAAAGATCAAAAAAATAATTTACAGACAGAAGGTATCCAATTTAACAAGAAACAAATTGATTTTTAATAAATTTATTACACACACACTACATGTTTTCACTAAGCTATCTGGGGGAAAACTAAATAAAGAAAAAAAGATACTTTTATGATATTGTGCCACACGTTTTAATTAAGAAGCCATATGATTATCATTTCACAATAAATAATTTAAATCATTACTGAAGCAAAAAACTTTTTTTTTTCAAAATAAAAGCTCACTGTTGCAATGAAGAGAAAAATAACAATGATCTATTTTGCGTGATTTTATGAGTTTCCCATAAACCTTGGCAGAGCAGCAGTGGAAAGAATGTTTTAGTTTTCTGTTCACCATTTTGTACAATCAGTTTTCATGTTCTTCAGCATCACACTAGACAATGCAGCATTAAATAGGGCTTAAAGGCATATTGTAGTAAATATTAGCTGATGCTCATTTTCTGTGCTGCAAGAAACTGATGAATCACCAAGGCTGCAGGGAAAGATGAGCTTTTTTGGGGGGAACTCAAGACAGATCATGTATTGTAACTCTTCACATCTCTATGGAACAGCAGTGGTCCTTCATTAATATCCACAGAAATAACCAAGCATGAAAAGGGTTGTCACATACAATGTTTACTACAATTAGATTTACTGCTCAACTATATTTTAATTAATACATAACACTCACCCAGCACATACAGCATCATGGATAAAAGACCAAACATGGCGGTTCTCATTTTCAAACTGATTACATGTTTATTTACATACACAAGTCGGTGTTTGCCAATATAAATTCTGTATGGAATGAGATATTTCATATTGATTCCTGCAGGTAGATTATATCAGTGGCATGAATCCATAACACTCTCAAACCTCCTCTAGAGCGTTCAAAATAACACACACAAAAATAAAAGAGCAAAAAATAAAAACAGACTGTGCAACTTTTGAGCTAATTGCTAATCTGTGCTCTGTCATCTGCTCATTAATGACAAAGCTTGAGAAAACATGTAAAAGCAGAAAATAATATTAACAAACTGAAAATTATTTTGTAAACATTTTTTATTTATTTTTTCAAAACAGTAAGTGTATTTTAGGCCAAGTTAAAACTATAGGTGTTTCAAAGCTAATTTGGTTGGTGCACATGAAAAGAAATATTTTTTATCTGGTCACAGAAAACAGTGGGTAGATGGTACATGAAGCTGTGCCACTTCAAACTGTCATGAACAGTATGACTGCCATTTTGGAGAAGGCACACAAGTTAAGGGAGTAAGCATTTTGAAACAAAGGGCACTCATAGTAGGCAAAAGCCAAATGTTACTTAAGAAAAAAAAAAGAAGTTTAAACTGCTGCAATACACCTAAAATGCTGTGTTTACAAAAAAAAATTACCTTCAAGTTAACTTCAAATTGCTTCTTTTTTATTTTGGCAGCTAAATGCTGACACAGTCTGGCACTGTCAGTAAAATGCTTAAAACACACTGTAGGCTATTCTATAAAAAGGACTGTGCAAACAAAATAAACAAAAATTGTTTTATATTTTTTGCTACATTTTACAACTTACAGTATATAACTTGCAAGTTGCAGTCCAGTACTGTTAGCCAACAGGGTGCTGATGGAAATTGGGCTACTGTTGGCCGAAGAAGAAGGAGAAGAAGAGGAGGAAGACGTGTCCAGAGGTAGGAGGAGAGGAGGAAAGTAAAGAGAGTGGAACTGAGGGTAGGAACTTTGAATGATGACAGTATGACTGGTAAGGGGAGAGAGTTAGCAGATATGATGGAGAGAAGAAAGGCTGATATATTGTGCATGCAAGAGACTAAATGGAAGGGGAGTAAGGCCAGGTGGATCGGAGGTGGATTCAAATTGTTCTATCATGGTGTGGATGGGAGGAGAAATGGGGTAGCAGTTATTTTGAAGGAACAGTATGTCAAGAGTATTTTGGAGGTGAAAAGAGTGTCAGGCAGAGTAATGCTTATGAAGCTGGAAATTGGAGGTGATGAATGTTGTTAGTGCATATGTACCGCAAGTTGGGTGTGCAATGGGTGAGAAAGAAGATTTTTGGAGTGAGTTGGATGAAGTGATGAACAGTGTACCCAAGGGACAGAAAGTGGTGATTGGAGCGGATTTCAATGGGCATGTTGGTGAAGGGAACAGAGGAGACGAGGAGGTGATGGGTAAGTATGGTGACAAGGAGAGGAATGAAGAAGGTCAGAGGACAGTGGATTTTGCCAAAAGGATGGACATGGCTGAGGTGAATATGTATTTTAAGAAGAGGGAGGAACATAGGGTTACGTACAAGAGTGGAGGAAGATGCACACAGGTAGATTACATTCTATGCAGAAGAGTTGATCTGAAAGAGATTGAAGACTGCAAAGTGGTGGCAGGGGAAAGTGTAGTTAAGCAGCATAGGATGGTGGTCTGTAGGATGACGCTGGAGATCAAGAAGAGGAAGAGAGTGAGGGCAGAGCCAAGGATCAAATGGTGGAAGTTGAAAAAGGAAGACTGCAAGGTTGAGTTTAGGGAGGAGGTGAGACAGGCACTGGGTGGTGGTGAAGAGTTACTAGACAGCTGGGAAACTACAGCAAATGTAGTAAGGGTGACAGCAAAAGGGTGCTTGGCGTGACATCTGGAAAGAGGAAGGAGGAAAAGGAAACCTGGTGGTGGAATGAGGAAATACAGGAGAGTATACAGAGGAAGAGGATGGCAAAGAAGAAGTGGGATAGCCAGAGAGATGCAGAAAGTAGACAAGAGTACAAGGAGATAAGGCGCAAGGTGAAGAGAGAGGTGGCGAAGGCTAAAGAAAAGGCGTATGATGAGTTGTATGAGAGGTTGGACACTAAGGAGGGAGAAAAGGACCTGTACCGATTGGCTAGACAAAGGGACCAAGCTGGGAAAGATGTGCAGCAGGTTAGGGTGATAAAGGATAAAGATGGAAACGTACTCACAAGCGAGGACAGTGTGTTGAACAGATGGAAAGAGTACGTTGAGAGGCTGATGAATGAAGAGAATGAGAGAGAGAAGAGGTTGGATGATGTGGAGATAGTGAATCAGGAGCTGCAACGGATTAGCAAGGAGGAAGTGAGGTCAGCTATGAAGAGGTTGAAAAATGGAAAGGCCGTTGGTCCAGATGACATACCTATGGAAGCATGGAGATGTTTCGTACAGATGGCAGTGGAGTTTTTAACCAGATTGTTTATTGGAATCTTGGAAAGTGAGAGGATGCCTGAGAAGTGGAGAAGAAGTGTATGGTGCCGATATTTTAGAATAAGGGGGATGTGCAGGACTGCAGTAACTACAAGGGAATACAATTGATGAGCTATAGCATGAAGTTATGGGAAAGAGTAGTGGAAGCTAGGTTAAGAAGTGAGGTGATGATTAGTGAGCAGCAGTATGGTTTCATGCCAAGAAAGAGCACCACAGATGCAATGTTTGCTCTGAGGATGTTGATGGGGAAGTTTAGAGAAGGCTAGAAGGAGTTGCATTGCGTCTTTGTGGACCTGGAGAAAGCATATGACAGGGTGCCTCGAGAGGAGCTGTGGTATTGTATGAGGAAGTTGGGAGCGGCAGAGAAGTACGTAAGAGTTGTTCAGGATATGTACGAGGGAAGTGTGACAGTGGTGAGGTCTGCAGTGGGAGTGACGGATGCATTCAAGTTGGAGGTGGGATCACATCACGGATTGGTTCTGAGCCCTTTCTTATTTGCAATGGTGATGGACAGGTTGACAGATGAGATTAGACAGGAGTCCCCGTGGACTATGATGTTTGCTGATGACATTGTGATCTGTAGCAATAGTAGGGGGAAGGTTGAGGAGACCCTGGACAGGTGGAGATATGCTGTAGAGAGGAGAGGAATGAAGTTCAGTAGGAGCAAGAGAGAATACATGTGTGTAAATGAGAGGGAGGTCAGTGGAATGGTGAGGATGCAGGGAGTAGAGTTGGCAAAGGTGGATGAGTTTAAATACTAGGGATCAACAGTACAGAGTCATGGGGATTGTGGAACAGAGGTGAAAAAGAGAGTGCAGGCAGGGTGGAGTGGGTGGTGAAGAGTGTCAGGAGTAATTTGTGACAGACGGGTATCAGCAACAGTGAAAGGGAAGGTCTAAAGGCCAGCAGTGAGACCAGCTATGTTATATGGGTTGGAGATGGTGGCACTAACCAGAAAGCAGGACACAGAGCTGGAGGTAGCAGAGTTAAAGATGCTAAGATTCGCACTGGGTGTGACAAGGATGGAGAAGATTAGAAATGAGGACATTAGAGGGTCAGCTCAAGTTGGACGGTTGGGAGACAAAGTCAGAGAGGCGAGATTGCGTTGGTTTGGACATGTGCAGGGGAGAGATGATCAGTATATTTGGAGAAGGATGCTAAGGATAGAGCTGCCAGGGAAGAGGAAAAGAGGAAGGCCTAAGCAAAGGTTTATGGATGTGGTGAGAGAGGACATGTAGGTGATGAGTGTAACAGAACAAGATGCAGAGGACAGAAAGATATCGAAGAAGATGATCTGCTGTGGCAACCCCTAACGGAAGCAACAGAAAGAAGAAGAAGTAGTTGCAGTCCTAAACTGTTATTTTAATTTCAAATGACAGTACATTGCTAAATTTGCAAATAAAATGTCTTCTTCCCTGCATGTCACAATGATGATTTCAGTCAACTCTTTCAGTTTTTTTTTTTTTCTTTTATATACTCCTATTATTCTCAAGAATCAAATGTTACTGATAGCACATTTTAAGTGAGCATATATGGTGCTTTAGGACATGGGTGGAATTGAGTTTAAGGGGGGGAGCACCTGGACTCCCACAGTGGATGCATTGTGTTAAAAAAACAACTATCCTTTGTTGAGTAAGGCCTCAGCTAAAATAAATATGTTAATAATCAGCTAATATGATAATGAAATCCATCCTGCCCTAAGCAACTTACTCTTTCAAGTTGCCTTAAACAAACAGAAATATTCTGTTAGACTTCAGCTATGGATTTCTTTATATTTTTACATATTTAGCATGAGAGAGGTCAACTTGTATATTTTGTCTTCAGTATCTTCCTCTTTTATATGTCAAATAGCCACTCCTGTTAGCAAACAGATTTTCAGTAGTCAGTCTGATCCTCAGAAATGGTCACAGTATTGTGTCCACGTTTTAAAAATGAATGCAATACCAGTACCAAAATGCAGTGTGGTGGTCTGAGTAAACCTCTATCACATGTCATACACACCACCGTGACAAAATCTTTATCTTTATATATAAATATGCTACCGTGGCTGTTCGTTTGTCTGTCCAGGATTTTAAATCACCTGTAGCTTGCAAACCGTTTTACCTATTGATCTGAAATTTGGTACACATATACTACGTGACATCAACTATCCGGGGTGATGATTGACATCCAAGGTTATTCCTCTTTTTATTTTTAATTTTATTGTAGAATCAACTCTTGGCAACAGCCAGCGGGGCGGCCATGCAACGCATGCGTATGGGCGCCGTTCTCCTCCCTACCACCTTTACCGTCACTTCCCCTACTTCTTCAATATCTTAAATCATTCTTGAGGCAAATTGAAGACTTAAGTGCCAGCTTAAGTGAAAAATTAAGGAAAACATACTAAAATAATTGCAACACAAACACTGACTTAATCAGTTTTAACGCGAAAAGATGCCGACGAAAGAAGAGAAGAAGTAGGCCACTAGGGTGGAGAAAAGAAGAGCTGCTCAGGAAGCAGCAAGTGCATCAACCTCTGAGCAAACAAATGGTAAACGTACACAGAAAGAGGATGAAAACTATAAGTCAAGTGTATTCACTGCATGTTATTGTGCAGTGCACAATTACTGGTTATTTAATAAACGAAAATATCTTCAACTTTTCATCCATTCATACATTTTCCAGTGCAGCGTCACAGGGAAGCTGGAGTCTAACCCAGCAAGCACTGGGCACTAGAAGGAGCAATCCATCACAGAGTGAACACACACGCACACACACACACACACAGGGTCATTTTAGTATTGCCAATCCACCTAAAAAGCATGTCTTTCAAAACAGTTAAGTCAATCCTAGAACACTCAATTGTTACACCCTGGGTACATTTTCTAATTTGTTTAAAAAATAAGAACGTGCTTGTTTTGCCATAAGTATAATTAAGCTGACAAGAAAACAAAATATTTTCTATTATTTAAATATTGGTACTTGTATTATTTTTCATAATTTAGAAGTTTTCAATATTTAATTGTAAGTGAAGTTTAAGATATACTGTAACTTTACGTCCTTAGCAATTTATGACATCTGACTTGCGATACGATGTAAATATGTAGCAGTACAGTTTCACCTTGCCAAACTGGCACAGAATCCTTGGACACGATTTTGTTTGGTTGGAACCCAGAAAAATAAACAACCCAAAACCTCAGTAATAACCAGTAAGCATTCAACTTGTTATCTGAGGTGTGTCTAGATAATCTACATTTCATAATGGAGTATTGCAGAATGGCAAGCAGATAATATTTAAAGCAATACTAAACCAGTCTAGTAATTGATCTTTAAAACAAGGGGTAAAAGTATCCTAATGCGGTTATCCAGATGCATGCACTCAAAATTAAAATACAGAGATTGACTAAAGGATAGACAAAGGAGAGAACAAAACGTACAAAGGCAAAGACGGCCTCAAAAACTTCAAATACACCTAACAGAGTAGTGCAGACTCTTTGTTAAATCAAAAATGTTTCTTTCTTAGTATATTTCAGACTCAAACACATAGAATGCCACATGATCAATTCTCCATTTTTTTTTTTTTTTTTTTACAGTATACTGCAATATTTGTCCAGTTGGCAGTAAAATGGCTGGGATTATTTGTTAAGCACTCCGACCTGGCTTTACCCCTTCCTTCATCTCTGACACAAAATGAAGGACAGTGGAACATTTAAATCACAAGAATCACCGCTCATCATTACTGCTGGTTTGCTTACCTGTGCTAGACTGACTGCGGCCACTGTCCAGAAAAGCATTAATCCAGGCAGATGCACCCATTCTAAGGTCTCTCAAAAGGTTGGCAGTGTCTCTACGGACCATACTAATAGTATTTAGTTTCTCTTCCTCTTTCCGTTCAAGAGGCTCCATACCTAAGAGTTTGAGAGAAATGAGACAAATTAAGGAACAATGTTGCTCTGTAATTTGGCTCTTATGGTTTTTTTTTTTTTTTGAGCTATGAAGATCTCTTACCAGCATATGCATTGAGACATTTGGACAGCACACTCAGAGGCAGAAGCGGATCCATTAGTGTGAGAAGGCGGGATGGTGAAGCAGTAGCAGTCAACAGTGTTGCTGGGTAGGCAGCCATGATTCCACTAGGCATTCTTATTCCATAGGAAGCAGCTCGCATGGACACAGTGAGACACAAATTTCCTCCTGCACTGTCACCAGCCAAGCAAATACGCTCTCCTGTAGATCCTGCATTGAAATTAAACTGCAAATCAATTTACCAGAAACAAAAGCATGAGGAAGAAGGCATATGACAAATGCACATTTCTCAGGTCTATTTTGAATAAACTTCAGTGACTTGATATTGTTAAAAGTTATGTCCCCAAAAATCTATTTACAAAGCCTTCAATATTACAGTTTTTGTAAGATTATTGTCAAACATAAAGAAAGAATCCTCCAATTCCAGTACACAATGAATAAATGAATAATTGGAGAGGCCAGGGATTCATTGTTCAGCCAACAGTCTTTCCGTGGTTCGAGTATGTTTTCTTAAAAAGTTTTTGATTATTATTTTGTGTACTCTGCTGTTAATTCTCTTTTTTGGTTTTATTTTGTCTTTATTGCATTCGTGTAATATTGTGATGTGTATTAATTATTTTATATATTTCTGTTGAAGGTGCATTTATTGTTCCTTCACCCTAAAGATGTAAGTTGGAAGTATGTGCTTCATATAGCTAGAGAATGCAGCCTGCAGTCCTTAGGAAAACTTACCCAGCAAGTGGCAGTTCTTAACTGCCCAGCAGTATGCATAAAAACATTCTTCAAGTGCTCTTGGAAAAGGTGCCTCAGGAGCAAGAGAGTAGTCCACTGAAAGAATTGGGATTCCCAATTCACAGGCCCAGCTCTTCAAATAGGGCTGAAAAGTGAGACAAAGAGGAGTTAAAAAAAAAACTGTTAATAAACATGTCATTGTTAAAATGCATAGACATAAATATGTGCAAAACAGACATCCCTTTGCTCCCAAATGCAAAAACTGGCCTTGATGCAAAACTTCAGAAGCATTGCAGACTCTATTTATGGAAATATGAAAATCTCCAGAGGTTAAATGCAACGGACAGTGTCGGGAAAAGAATGAGATCTGAATGATAAATATTCCCTTACATAAGAAAGGAATTTCTTTTTCATTTTAGTCAAACATGCATGATCACAGATACATACAAATAGAAAATGTAGCATAAGAAAATTACACTGCTGAAATGTGCAGTCCTTGTGACAAGGGTGTCCCATTTTTATGGAACAGCAATACTGTATCAACAGTGATATGGAGAACTACTGGTAATACTGTCAAGTCCAATATTATACTGCCAAACTCATAATAAACTTAATTCATTACAATTATACCATTGAAATACAAGTTTCAAAGAGCTTCTAAGTTCAACTGTTAATCTGCTTATACGTCACACTCTATTTCTTTTAAAAGGTGCAGAATGCAAAATAAATTCAAATTCAATCATTGCTAATTTTTCAGAGAAAAAGTTTATGAAATATATTGGCCTATTGAAAAATATAGTAATTATTACTGATCTGTCTAACAGTTTTTGTACTGTATATTTTGTACATTTTAAATACATTCAGCAGTTATTAATCAGCTTGAGTTTGTGGGTTTTATTTTTTATCTTTTGTTATTTCTGAATTATCTTTCATATTTGTATATATTTTTGTTGGGTTTGTAATTATTTACTGTCTTTATAAATAAATAAAAAGACTGTACTGTATATTCTGTCTTGGAGAAGGCCTTAGTACAGTTTACATTGAAGTTAGTTCAAGTTTGTGAGTATTACTGCTTTTCCTTAGATTTTCGGTTATTTTGATTGTTTGCTCCATTTTGTGGATTTTAAACATTGGGCTTAGTCAGGCCAAAGCCCACACTCTTAAAAATAAATATGTCAAGAGGATTCTTCAGAGTTGTTGTATAAGGCAATAATTTTTGGTTCTGGAAAGAACCATCCACAGAAAGGTACCAGAAAGAACTTCTATTAATTTGGATTTCATAAGTAACCATGAATAGATAATAACCAATTTGTGAAATTTCAATGGGTTTCTGAGTTTAAAAGGACTCTCACTGCATACAACAAAACAGACCAATTTTAGATTTTCTTGATCTGTTGCTACCTTGTAATGTAGTCTGCTACACATTAAAGATTTACGTTTAGTCCACATATTAGGAAACATTTCAAAGTCCAAACAACCAACTTCATATGCACCCCTCCCAGAATGAAGTGGTTCTTTATGAAGCAATGGTTCAACAAGGAACCACACAACCCAATACAATACAATTAAAGAGTTGTTACTTTTAAGAATGTATTGTTATAGTTGAGACAAAGCTGGGCTGGGTGAGGCTCTTTTGGACTGGCCAGTGAAGGCCAGAATCAGAATCCTAGTCTGATTGTGTAGATTCTTTTGGAGGCTTCTCCTTCATTTTGTTTTATACATAACTCCTTAAACACAACATACTGGACTTGATAAATAACAGAGAAGTGATTTACATTTTAATATGATTTTGGCTAACATCGGGTTTTTACTATTTATGCAATGCCAATGGAAGCACCACATGACCTAATGATTTCATTAATGACGTTGCGGTTGTGACGCAATAAAGAACCAATGTTTTTGGTATTTACTACTCCTTGATGGATGTAACAACATTCAGTGTAGCATAGTTAGCTTATTTTCTAATATATCCTAGTCTTGGGTAGACTTTTGCTTTGGGTGTGGAACCGCAGCCCAGTCATTTGCATTTGCAAGTATCTGTCAGCTCATGGAAGTTTGCTAATGATATTTGTGTTCTAGAGACATGGAGAAGGCTTATTACCAGCTTGCTGGGGTAATGTGTGAAAGGTATGTTTCATGTCATTTGGTTTCTGCAACTATGAATTTTGAGTTAAAAAAGCAAAAGTCCTGTAGCCATCTTAAATTAATTTATCAGGTATGTGTTCCATCCTCTCTCCTGTGCACAAGTTCTATAGAAAAGTTATAAAGGTGGCATATATTTAGTTAAGGCACCAAAAGCTTACATCTTTTCAGAGTCTAGATATTGGCATTTTAGATTATGTTCTCACCACGGCTAAGAGTGATTCCAGTTTTCAGATAATATCCAATTTTTATTGTTTGTGTTCAAATGAATTTACAAGTGATACAAATCTTATATTAGTGTGTAAAGATATGTCCTGAATGCATACCTCAAAATTAACAAAAAGAGATTTGTGGGACACATGACACCTAATAAACTGCCATGACCAACAGCATGCAGGTTGCAGTTCTACTTTGTTTTCAATACAGAATGCCTACAAATTCATCCACTTATGATGACAAGGAGAAGTGTAGAAAACAAAAGAATGCAGTTGACGTTTCAAGTACAATTATCACCACAGTATTTATATTTAAAAACCTGTGGACACAACAGTAGCCTTACTGTGAATATAGGCTTCATTTTATTCAACTAATCTAGGCCTTACAAAGGACTTGTCTGCAACATAGTCTGATGCAGCTGGGATGATAGTCAACAATACAAGTTCATGGATCCCTTCTTTTTTAATTTCAACTGACATGGAACAGTTGTCCCAGGTGTAGAAGCTCATATTCTTCTTCACAAATGATAGACATAGTGACAGTGGTCTGTAGGTATTGTATTGGAAAACAGTGGCAAGCGAAATGAGTAAGTTTACTTTGTACATACTGTCATAACAGTTACAAACTTTAGGTAGCAATCAATAGACTGGGATAGTGAGCTTGAAATAATGTTTTAAGAAGAACACTTTTTAACAGGATAATGTGGTTAACAAACCTGGAGGAGTGGAACTACAATGCATCATTCGGAGACAAGTAGCTAGGCATCTAAAGAGGGTGCTAATGCTATCCTCTGAAAAGAGGTATCTTAGAAATGGATAAGGTACAAGGTTAAACCTACGACACTCGCTATATCTGCTGAATAGACTGAGAAAAGAAAATATGGTCTCCCTACTTAGCCCATTACCACCATGATCTTTACTGAATCAAAGCAGTACAGAAATTGAGACGCAACATGAGAACAGATTTCACTTAACTGTCAAGCATGCTCAGTTACCTTGTAATATGATTTACAACAAGACTAGTTCAATTCCCATTATAAGTGCCCTTGTCCTTATTGGTCACTGCCAACTAAAATAAAAATAACCTGGGTCATGTTAACCAACTTTGCGATTACATTCTGTAAGGAAGCCTTGCACTTCTTATTTAAAACTAGACAAAGAGCCCGTTTTGAAAACGTAAGATGAAATGGGCACGAGTGGAATAGTAATAAGTATAAGCACCACAAACTTGATATAGGTGTATTGAATGAATGTGTAATTAGGCCTGGAGCTGTAGTCGAAATCGCCTTTCAGGCCTCTAGAGCTTTAATTGAAGTCGCCTTTCTCTTTGAATTTTCGCGGCCGTAAATCCGCCACCTGCAGCAATGTCGGTCTTGTAAGGTTTTTCGGGCAGCTGCGCAGAAGGCGACTGCGCATTTGGCTTCGGACGGATGTGAGTGAGTGAGTAAACTGGCGAATTATATATAAGATTACTACAATACTCCACGTGTGTCATGCTCAAGAAACTCATTCTGCAAAATATTTTTATGTTGCAATGGCAAAATTTAAAACACAAAGTAAAGAAGAAAAAAAAAAAAAAAAACTATTTTCAGGAAAATGTTACTTTAATATTTTTCAACACGTTTCCCAAAACACTGTAATGATTTCCTTAAATGCAAGTCACCTTGTTATCAAAGGAAAAAAAAAACAAAAAAAAAAAGCTTTGTTAGGCAGACTGTCAAGAACACCATTATTTACTTTTTACAGTATACTTCACTCTCTGACCAATATGTTAGATAGGCTGTCTAGTTCACACGCTGATGAAATGTAGCAAGGCCTGCTTGTTTCTCACCTCATGTGATTTGGATGTTTGTGCCACAAATCCACCACCATGGAAATGCACAATAAGGTTTTTAGACCTGGGAGCTTTCTTGCTTTTCATTAACAGGTCAATTAATGGTACTACTTCGGGTTTTACTAGGTTGGTAAGTTCCACACTGTCCTGCAACAGAGTTCAGAAAAAAAAAGAAGCTTTGCACATATGTACAAATAAACACAGCTAATTCAGCCACTTTTAAAAAGTCTGTAGTCAGATTTTATTTTATTTTAGAAATAACTTACCTGGCCTTCCCGTAGCTCATATGACAGGAGCCTCATTTGGATATGTGCAGGTCCAGTGTGTGCTACAGGTGGTGCTACAGTGACTTTCAATTTGGGATCTGCAACAAGTGGTAACTCAAAGGGTTCTGGAGGCACCAATAAGGCTTTGTTCACACGTACAGTCGTGGATGCAAGGTTGGCTAGTGACTGCAAGCAGTAAAACAACTAATCAGTGAGTGATTAAACATAAGAAGGCACATCAATGTATAGTAATGACATTCAGCTGTGTACAAGTATGAGAGGATGTGTGTAAGAGAGGGTGAAACTATGTCTTGATTTATGGATGGTTGATCACAAAAAGGAGAAACGTTAATCTAAAAGTCAGACAGTCATCGGAGGTAAAAAAAAAAAAATGCACAGCAGTTGCAACTGGAGATCAAAGTTAAACCGGACTGAAATCAGATGTCAGTTAAGCAATTAGGATTAGATATGACAGATATTTTTTTTTTTGTATTGACTTACTGCCAACACTTCTGTCTCAGTTATATTCCAGAATCTCTTCCAAAAGTTAACATCAAGGTTTTGTGTGATCCTCTCAAACTCTGCTCCACGTAGTTCTGGGTCAATAGCATATTTGCCACTTGTAAAGAATGAACTTGCTGCCACCCCTGTGGAAAATTAGAACAAAAACATGAGCATAGTAACTGCATCAAAGCATATGTAATGATGTGGCTTTTGGGAGGTTTTTCAGCTTCTTTCTCATCACCCACAAAGCCAAACTGGTCACATCATGTCACTCAAGTTTCTTTAGTTCAGGGTGAAGATTTGTGAAGAAGGAATTATGATGAAAACAAAAACAAATCAAAATGAGTAACTTGTATTACACATTGATGTTTTTGTTTGAGGTACTATGGGCTGTACTGCTTTTTAACATTAGAACGCATATACCCATGTGCTGGACACTCACCAATGCCAGACTGATGTCTCTTGTAGTTTTCTCCAAATGACACAAGACCGATTGAGATAGTCTGCAGGAATGGACGAATAGCTGGAGTGAACTGTAAGGATACAAAAAAAAGTATAGGAGATCAGTGTGAAAGTATAGTACAGGCTTCAGTATATAGCAACTGGCATGAAAATAATTCTTGGGTACATTCCATCTGTATATATAATGTATGATTGGAAATATTTTTTATAGAATTAACTCTATCATGCACAAATACAAAAATAGCAACTAATACAACAAATCTTCTTCAGATAAATTAAGTAATGCATTTACATTCATATCACTTAATGGTCTTGTATTATTAAAAAAGTCAATTAAATTTTAGTCCAAATCTACGATTATCTTTGTGGAGGATTTTTTTGGTATTATAACACACAGGGATGAGATGTATATGATAAATAAATGTAAAATGCCCAATGGGGATAGTAACACAAATGTTTCCAGGACAGGATCTTTAAGCCCAGTCAATAAAGTTTCATTACTGTTACATAATATTCTTTAGAATTAGCAGAACACCCAAGTATTTTACCAAATATAACATAATACAAGTTTAAGTAATACCTATAAGATTAGGCATAAAATGTACAGCAAAACACATTCAATCCACTCACGAGAACAACAATAACCAAATAAATGTGCATCTCTTGTCTGTTTTGCTCAATTTCCTTATAAGGCAAAATAACAAAGAACATTTGAATTCCTACCAGTGCTAGAAAAGCACACTGAGTGGATTTTAAGATGAGATGTCCACAACTAATCCATATAAAATACAGGAAAAGGATTCTATGGTGCATTTTGAACAAGCTATAAAACACAGTTGTAAAATTAGCATTTATATATTTACTTTCTTAGTTATTGGTTTATTTATTGTTTTACTCTGTGTTACTGCTAGTGTGCAGTAACACACACACACGCATGCACATTATCAGACAAAGTCAATTACTGGTTAACAAATTAAAAAAATACTAAAATGTTTAACCAAAACATACTAGAAAGGTCTTTATTGAGCTAGTGTACTATACCAAAAGAATCTGTACTTAATCACAAGGCAAGATTTATTTTGCCGAAACAAATGAACAAAGGGGCGGCACGGTGGCGCAGTGGGTAGCGCTGCTGCCTCGCAGTTGGGAGACCTGGGGACCTGGGTTCACTTCCCGGGTCCTCCCTGCGTGGAGTTTGCATGTTCTCCCCGTGTCTGCGTGGGTTTCCTCCGGGCGCTCCGTTTCCTCCCACAGTCCAAAGACATGCTGGTTAGGTGGACTGGCGATTCTAAATTGGCCCTAGTGTGTGCTTGGTGTGTGGGTGTGTTTGTGTGTGTCCTGCCGTGGGTTGGCACCCTGCCTGGGATTGGTTCCTGCCTTGTGCCCTGTGTTGGCTGGGAGGAGGAAGATGGGGGTTGATGGCGGAGGTAGGTTCCAGAGGAAACTACTGTACCTTGTTTTTTAATGTAGAGAAAAAAAAAAGTACTTCTTAAGATAAAAGGTCTCATGAGCCCAAGTCCTGCATGTTATTTGATTTGACATACTTAATCCCCCTGAGGGGAAATCATCTTTTTACATGACCTTTGGGGGTCCGAGTGCTGGGTCAGCCATTGTTTGCAGTTGTGTCAAGGGATTAGGTCTTTGAGACAACCCCTACTTACCATTATATGTGCATATACTGTATATATAGTATTCAATATCTTAACTGCAGAAAGTACTATGCTCATTACTGTTTTATTCTGTTTTATAATGCAGTATTTCTCTTGCAAAAGAGTGCAATGCATGCTTTATATTGCAGGCAATTGCCATCTTTGTTTTTTAATCATTACTGCACTCCTCAATTTATTAACTTTTTTGTGTTAAACCGAGAGAAGCAGTTCAGAAATCTGAACAATGAAGTACAAGAAGATACAAGAACTCCAAAAAATAAAGACTATTTACAGCAATACTCTACCTGTACATCTTTAATACCTACAGTGGGTACGGAAAGTATTCAGACCCCCTTCAATTTTTCACTCTTTGTCATATTGCAGCCGTTTGCTAAAATCATTTAAATTAATTTTTTCCCTCATTAATGTACACACAGCACCCCATATTGACAGACAAAAAAAAGAATTTTTGAAATTGTTGCAGATTTATTAAAAAAGAAAAACTGAAATACAGTATCACATGGTCCTAAGTATTCAGACCCTTTGCTCAGTATTTAGTAGAAGCACCCTTTTGAGCTAATACAGCCATGAGTCTTCTTGGGAAAGATGCAACAAGTTTTTCACACCTGGATTTGGGGATCCTCTGCCATTCCTCCTTGCAGATCCTCTCCAGTTCTGTCAGGTTGGATGGTAAACGTTGGTGGACAGCCATTTTTAGGTCTCTCCAGAGATACTCAATTGGGTTTAAGTCAGGGCTCTGGCTGGGCCATTCAAGAACAGTCACAGAGTTGTTGTGAAGCCACTCCTTCGTTATTTTAGCTGTGTGCTTAGGGTCATTGTCTTGTTGGAAGGTAAACCTTCGGCCCAGTCTGAGGTCCTTAGCACTCTGGAGAAGGTTTTTGTCCAGGATATCCCTGTACTTGGCCGCATTCATCTCTCCCTCGATTGCAACCAGTCGTCCTGTCCCTGCAGCTGAAAAACACCCCCACAGCATGATGCTGCCACCGCCATGCTTCACTGTGGGGACTGTATTGGACAAGTGATGAGCAGTGCCTGGTTGTCTCCACACATACCGCTTAGAATTAAGGCCAACTCCCGCATGGAGTTTGCTAAAAGACACCTGAAGGACTCTGAGATGGTGAGAAATAAGATTCTCTGGTCTGATGAGACCAAGATAGAACTTTTTGGCCTTAATTCTAAGCGGTATTGTCTGTCAATATGGGGTGCTGTGTGTACATTAATGAGGGAAAAAATTAGTTTAAATGATTTTAGCAAATGGCTGCAATATGACAAAGAGTGAAAAATTGAAGGGGGTCTGAATACTTTCCGTACCCACTGTATAAGCCTGGGAAAATGAATATTACTTATGATAGTAATACTATATAATCTGTTTACAATAGTGCTAAATAGATCAGCTAAACACATCTTGCCTGTTGTAGATGTTGGTAAATATGTTCAAAGGTTTTATTTCCTCACACCCCAGCTCACCTGAAAGCCCAGACAGCGACCATAAAAGCACCCTTTGTGCAGTGATGCATACTCCTTAACAAACTCTTCAGACAGTCCGCGATCCTCTTCAAAAAAAAGGCTGCCATGGCGATTAGCAGTTAGGAGCCTTTGGGCAAAGTAGACTAGTGCCCGAAGCTGGCAAAGGGCTGAGCAGTATGCTTCGATCTCCATCACATTATGACTTGCCCGGAAAAAAATACCGCACCGGTTAGCAGCCACATACCGGCCTTTGTGAATAATGTGGAGAATACAGGAACGCACAACCTGAGGTAAAAAAAGCAATACAAGGATTAGGTAAAACTGCAGAGCTGGAAAAGACTTTGCTTGCCAGTGCATAACTGTAACAACTAACCTTCATTAGGCTACGATAGCCATTGGCTGGAGTGGTTGAGTCGAAGTCAAAGATGTGGTAGATGCTGGAGAAACATGCCATCATTGGCTCCAGGCTGTTAGCGTGCCCTTGAATTAAGCAGAAAGCCTCAACAAAGCGCTTAGCTGTCTCAGATGAGCCCTGCTGCCTGAAAAATGAAATGTTTTCATGGAGCATGTCGTGCAGGACCTGGAACATAGTCTTTGTGTCCATCTTCTCTAATAATGTAAAAAGTTCAACGCAGCTGGTACAAGTGTTTGAATGGTGGGGCCCGGGGAATAATAACAAGGCGTCTGAAGATCCTATATTAAGGAAGAAAAAATATATATATATATTCAGAGGGCAAGAAAGTGAAAGGACAAAATATCTCTTATAGCACAATCATTTAACACACACCATTTCCTTTCCTTTCCTTTCCTTCCAAGTAAACAAATGTGCGATCACATGGTCATAAGCAAACAAGATTATATATATATGTGAAATGTCAGACAGAAAAATGATCACAATTCTGAAAAACCTTAAACATTATTTATTCAACAACACTGATTAAAATTGAACTTTATAATTCTATATCACAAGCATTAACTAGTAAGTCCCAGAAAATGGCTACTAACAACATGTCACAAAGGGAAAGAGACAATGCTGTTGTACTAACATTAAAATTATGTCCATAAGAATTAGGCAGATGATCACTGATGATACTACAGCAAGGCTTGGATTTACAGCCAACTTATTGGGCAGATTGAACAAAGCATACAGACATATAGCTCAAATGTATAAACCTTACTAGGAGAGGTACACAGCAAACACACAAATGACATTCCAAAGCTAAAAATATCAGGTGAATGATGAGAAAAGCTGACATTGTGGAATATGTGTCACTGACTGACCAGTGAGATAACTGGAAAGTAAGAAGCACCAGTAAAGACATCCATGAGCATATAGTTAATACAGAGCACTGTCACTTTGTCGGTTTTATTTGCTGTATGTGCCAACACATCAGAATTCTCATTAGCATTATTTCTCTTTACGAAAAAAAAATAATCAAGGGAAAGAATACAAAGAAATGCATTTAATCTGTATAATTTATAATAATCAATATGTATGGAATGTAACACTTATGATATTTGATAGAGCAAGGATTACCTGTCAGACAATCAAAGTGCAGATGTTTACCACATTATTGATGGGGGAAAGAAAAGTAAATCTGATCTGACTGTAATAGCAACATAAAATGTGCTCAATGCCATTAAGGACATGTTATAATTGAACCACAAACATTTTACGTTAAACATGAAAATCAGACTAGTAAAATGTATGCAGAAGACAAATATAACTAACATAACAGAAAGAAGGAAATAACTAAATGTTACATAACAGACTAAACAATAAAAAGATGACTCAAAAAAAAAGAATGTGGACTTTTGCAATCACGTGTTGCTATGAAAAAGATAATTTACTGTCCATAAAGGTGCTGGTGTTAGACCTTGATGGTTATAAACGGTTATAAACTCAGCCTGATTTCTAAATCTTATAGGCAAAATATTAAGGCAAGCAGGGCCAAGAAACAGTTCCAGAAATTGAAAAAAAGAAGGGACAGTCAAAAACAGAGCTTATGCAGAGTTACACAGCTACATATTACAAAACAGGTTTAGCACTACACAAAAAATGTCTTACGCTTTGCCCGTTCCTCTTCAAGGTTAGGAAAGCAGCAAACTTAGTTCAAGTCACACTCAAAAGCAGACAGGCAACCGGGACAAGGCCGGCTGTGACACTTGTTTCTTTCTCCTCCTTCTTAGGAAGGAGTTCAAAGTCACTTTTGCACTTCTAGAACGTCAGTTAGCCCATCACCACTCATCTTGCCCATGTTCATGGTCACTCTGCTCTTTCAATAATTAATCTGCAAGCCCTTGCAAGCAGCTCCATAAAAACACAGCTGCTCTTGTCAGCACATACAGACTCCACCCAAATACAATGAGGGACCACCCATTCAGGCCCCTCTAACCCCTCCCCACACTTTCCTCAAGAGAAATTCCATTTACGATTTCTGAAGCCTGCTTTGTGTGTCTTCTGCCACAGAGGGACTGCCATATGTGAACACTGTTCACTCCTGAGAGAATCAATAAGGAAGACCACTCTTCCACAAATACACAAATTAATAGCTCACTTCACTTTGGCCCAGCCACCACTACTGACCCAGGTATTGACTGTGTAGAGTTGGCATCTTCTCTCCTTCACTGCCAGGCTTTTCCTAGCTAAACTGGTTTCCTATTATATCCCAAAAACATTCATTTTAGGTTAATTGTAAGTCTAACCTGGTCCATTGTGTGTGTGGAAATCTGCTCTTGGATAGACTGACGTCCCATTCTGGGATGATTTAGTAGTGAGGTTTGGAAAAGAACATGCCTACCTGTAAACTTTGAATTAAAAAAGTTTCAGAAAAAGGACTAGTGGATGAAAATTAAAAAAGCACCTGCTAAAAGCAAAGCTATTTCCCTTTAAGACCACTTTCCATTGGTTGAGGAGATAATGTTAAAACCAAATAAAGAGAAATAAACGTCTACATCTCCATCCTCACCTACTGTATTGTGACAAGCTGGAACCAGTGACAGAAAGAAATTAGACTGAGTACAAGCAATTTGATAGAAGCTTGGAACAGAGCAGAAGCTCCTGTGGATTAAGAGGAGCCAACTAAGGTGGTTTGGGGATTTATTTGGATGCCCCTGTCCACTGGGAGCACAGCCTGGATGTACTGGAGGGATTTAATCCCCCCAGTTGACCTGGGAGTGTCTAGGAATTCTACAGGAGGTTTTGGAATAAAGTTGATGATGATAAGAACAATATTGATGATGATGGTGATGATATGACCTTTACCCTCTACACAAGACCTCCACTACACCATCAGTTATTGCCACCAGAAATTTTCAGATGACTTCTCCATCATAGGGTGCATCAGCAAGACAAAACAGCTGATGGTGGACTTCCAGCATGCCGAGCAGCCTCCGAGACCAGTTACCATTCAGGGGGAGGACGTGGAAGTGGCGCAGAGCTACAAGTACCCTGGGGGTTCACAAACAACAAATTGGACATGTCTGACAATGCAGTGGCTCTGTACAAGTAGAGCCAGAGCAGACTGTACTTCCTAAGGACAGCAAGCTGCTGGAAATGTTCTACCAGTCCATAATAGCCTGTGTGTTATTCTATGCTGCAGTCTCCCAGGGAAGCAACTTGAGCTCAAAAGAAGCACAATGCCTGAACAAACTCGTCAGGAAAAAAATTCTCCAATCAAAAAATCCCCTCCATTCTCTCCAGGAGGTGGTCTCTTTGGAGCACTTTTAGCCACAGGCTCATTCCACCACAGTGTGTGAAGAAGTGCATCTTGGTAATCTTTTCTGCCCACTGCTAGGAGGCAATTCAGTGCTTCCTTCCAATGTAGTCATTAAGTTCATAATCTATTTATTTAAATTCTAATTGAATGGCTGTATTGTTTGCCCTGTGAGTCTGTATCCTTGTAAATGGTTCTGTTTCTCCTGTGCACATTGGGATTTCCTCATGGGATTAATGAAGTTTATATAATCTAATGTAATGATGTGCAGGTGGCCGGCTCCAACTCCATATGTTGCTACAATCCTTATAGAGATAAATGAAATGAAGATGGTGATGAGTAACAATTAAATGCAAACACAAAAAATAAACATATTCAGCAAATAAACAAAATCAAGTAGGGTTCATAATCATAAACAAATCTGTAATTTCTATTTCTTAGAAAAAAGGTTATTTCTTGGTAAATACAAAATGGATACCAGAACTATTACTGAAAAATAGAAAGCAGTATCATGCTGTGTTTGCACAGCTCAAAATGAATGTATGTCACTTTCTATGATTAAAACTTTTCTCAGCTGTACATAAAATATTATAAGCTCATATGGCTAGGAAAAAAGCTGGACAAAGATTACATTGAATAAATGGTGAATGTGATAATATCTCTAGGTTGAGGCCACAACAGGCAGAACTTTGAGACATAAGACCAGAAAATGCCCAAGGGCTGCATTCCTCAAAGATAAACACTCGCACAAAAACAAGTGGACTCTGAGCTGTAGGGCCAGCTGATTTACATCCAGAGTCAGCATTTCCTTTGAAATGTCAACTGCTAGGATTGATGTCACCACAATGTTTTGATTAGTCAGACACACTGTGGTCTGCGCACATGGAACGCAGCATCTCCAAAGGCGTAACTGGTAGTTGGTACAAAAGTACTGTGGTGTCATCTATGCTACTGTGAAAAACAAAACAAAGCAAAAACAAACGCTCACAGTTTAGGTGAAAGAGATGCATTCTGAGAGTAGCTGAACCTTGTGTTCACATTTCAGGTTTGTGAAAGAATAAACCCCAGAAAGGAAACAAGAATATTACAAGGCAAAGTCATGCAAACTTTCAAACTCAGTCTTTCCCCATTAACTTGGTGTTGGTGTCACTGCATTACAGTAAAGAACCAGATTATTTGGGGAAAACGGTTGTAAACATAGGAAAAAAATATGCAAAATCCACAGATATAGTAAGCACAGTTCTTGGAACTGTTAGTCAGACATGCACCATCTTAATATAATCAGTTTTAATTGTGTTTATTTTATAAAGCACCTTTCCCATCAGACAGGTGCAGAGTAACATGCACATCTACAAGATAAAGCTGAAAACTTTACACATTATATAATACACGGAAATATATCTATTTACAGGAACATAAACTGAATACTATTCATGTGCACTCACCTGGGCAGCAACAGCTTGAATGTAGGAACACAACTTTCACACTGCTGGTCACCATCAATTTTTGACAATCAATCAATAAAAAATATGTAAGGGATAAGCGGCAAAGTATTAAATATGACTGTTTTAATAGACCTGCCATTGCTATGTCCTAAACAATATGGAGACGTGAAATGAGGGGACCATGTAGAAAAAGTATTGTCATTTGTACATGGTGTGACCGAAATCTATGCCAATACCCTTAACTGAAAGTCTGCAATGTGCACTATAATCATGTCTGAATTGTTTGATTTGTAATTTTAAACTGTGGCGCAGAGGGGTAAAGTATGGAAAATATAAACTGTATTGTGCTTTTCTCTTGGAGCACTTTATATCAGTTGGTTATTCTGGGTTGTCGAGCATATTAGAAAATGCACACTGTATGACACAAATGGAATCGGACTGCTAAAGTGTACTCATTTGCACTTGCAGGAAGCAAAGTGCAATGTGTTAATTCACTCAAGTGTAACATGTGGCACACACAGCTTTGAAGCTCACTGGGGCAGAACATAAAACAACATCAGCTTGTATGTAATATCTAGACATGATCTAATCAACAGTACAAGCTGTCAAAGATCCCACATTCTACAGTAACCAGTAACTTATGCGGAAATATTTTAGGCTAGTTTTGGAAAAGGTGAACAGATACACCCTTAATCCTTCATTGAGTGCTAGAAATTTCACCTCTCACATTCAACTCGTGATTTCAAAACTCCATTTTCTAACGTGCCTCTTTCTGTTAGCTATATAAAATTTTCCACTCATCTGCCACAATGACAATGTTAAAGTAATCCGCTCTCACGCTGTTGTTATTTTTGTTTGTTTTCTTTCTCCAGATGTGCTTCCATAACACTAAAAGAGAGCACAAACAATCATAACATACCCAGAGACTTGGCAGCCAAGGAGCTGGCAAACAGAAGTGATCAACAGGGGAATCTCTGCCTGGCACCAGCTTAACTTAACCCCCCCCCCCCAGGCTTGTCAGCTGATGTGCGCTCAGAACAATAAATGCCTGTACTAAGAAGACTGACAAGATATCTTTCTAAGAAGTAGTTCATCAAACCGCAACAAAAGAAAATTAAGAATACTGGGCCAATTCTGTTACCGCTCTAACATAAGTAACATAAGTTAGAGCTCTGTTCAATAAACCAGGATGAAGCACCTTAGTTTCAGGTTACTAACTTATCCATCCATGTTCCAAAATCAATCCGTTTATGACTCCCAAGTTCAAAATGCAATGGTTTCTTTACTGACACAAATGGAAAAGTGTTAATGTAAGCAAGATGCTCAGTGTGACACTGCGAGCTTGAAACAGATTGAACCAGAATCCTCTACTGGAGGCTCTTGGTCGTTACTTAGACCTGAGAGGGGAGAACATAATTTTCATAAGCAGGTACTGTTAAATTATTTTACCTTTAACTTTTAGGTAACCGTGAAAGAGTAAACCCCAGACAGGACACAAGTTCATCATAAGGCACACTTGTGTATTTTCTGCCTGTGCTGTTAATACTTTGGCTGAAAATCCATCATTTATACACACAGACAGTATATTATATGTACATTCCACTTCCAAAATGACATAAAGTTGTCAATTTTTACTTTTATGGAAAACTGGATATGAAGCATTATCACCTATAAAAAGCTTTTAAGATGTACATAGACATACCTGTTTTGTTTTATATTTTAAGAGCACAACCACTGCACTGTCTAATCATGAGGACACACCAAGCAGAACCAGTAAGTATTATTACTTTACAAATAAAGTCTTTTTTTGCAAATGTAATTTTTCTGTGTATATAGTGAAAACTTCAGGATAAAAATCTTTACAAGTTTATATTTGTATTTGAAACCAAACACTTTTAAAACCATACACACATCCAGGTTCTAAAATATAATCACCATCACTTGTCTCACAGTGTCATTTATACTTGAATTTGGAATTTAACTCGAAATTTTGCTTTTAACTGCTGTTATCACAAGTAAAAGAATGCTAAATCACTGTTAGGAAAATCCAGAAAGACAGACATCCCAGAGATGGGACTGTTTCTAGTGGTCTAGTATATTCCTGTGCTTCTTCACTAAAGAAAGGTTTCATTTCTTTTTGACTCGACTTTATTCAGTATAAAAAAAAATAGCCCATGTAGATGTTCCAGTTTTCAAAGTTGCTACCTTTTTTTACAATATTTAAGTTAGCCATTGGAGCAATACTTTATGTTGTTGTGATACAGTATACAGTGTATGACCTTATGTTTGCTTACACTGGTGAATAGTTGGTTGTTGTAAAAATGGCTGGGATGATTTCTTACAGTAACCTTTTGCTTCCTCCCACAGTTCAAAAGGGATGCAGGTTAGGTACTTGCAATTCTAGATTGTCCTTAGTTTGTCTGTGTGTGTTCACCTTGCAATGGTCTGGCACCCTGTCCCAGGACTGTTCCTGACTTGCACCCACTTCTTGCTGGGATAGGCTACAGCTTGTCCATGACCAAACATATGCATAAGCGGGTAAAGAACATGGATGAATGGATGATAAAGCTTACAAGCAAAACTAATAATTAGTTATTAAAATCATTCATTTCACATTTCATATTCCAATACTACTTAATGCAGGCCACGGCCTATTCTAACAGCATTGATCACAAGGAAGAGACCTCCCCTTGAATGTGGACATATTCACAAATATACCCACACAAATATCAAATCAATGTAGAGGCAACAGTAAACTGCAGGTTTTTAAGAAGAGGGAGAAACTCGGAATATTCAGACTAAGCACAAATGAACAAGGAGGGGAGCATGCAAAATTATACACATAACCAATTACAGAATTTTGTGTGTATCTGCAAACACTGTTAATGGCCATATACTATACAAAACAAAGACTGATTGGGTGATTGATAGCCTAAAAGTTTTTCTCTTTAAGCATTAAATAATCTTGCTCCTTCATATATTTCAGATCTCCTTATCCAGGTTTCCTCGTCTAGGTCACTTAAATCATCTTTACAGCTTCTATTATCAGTGCCTCATTCTCGGTTCATATGGAAAGGTGATTGAGCTTTTGCAGAGGCTGCTCTAAAACTCTGGAATGAGTTACCTTTATATCTCAGAACTGCCTGCACAGTTCTGGCAATTAAAACCCATCTAAAGACTAATTCTTTTTCTCTGGCTTTTGGAGATATAGAATAATGTTTTTGGGTTTAGTGTTATTTTAGAAGTGCTTATGTTTTTATATTTTAGGTTTTACAGTTTTTGTTTAGTGCTCTTGGTTTTTATTATCTTATTGTGGGTTTTATATAGCAGTTTTTATTTTGTTTACGCGGTACATAACTTTGTTGCAGCTGTTTGCTGTTGTTAAAAGTGCTTTACAAATAAATGTGAATTTGAAGACTAGTCATCCTTGACAAATTATAACTGGGATGTCTGACATATTCATCCAACAATGGGAGTGTGCTATCCGAGAATCAGCAGGTTTTCTATGCAAGCGAACTGCATTCTCACACAGCAGACTTGAGAACATGCATGATCATGATAGCAGGCTGAGTGACAAAAGTTTATTAATCTGCTTGATCAAATCCTTCATGATTTTGCTAATTTTCTTCCCAATATTCTGTTTCAGAAGTTTGTAAACTGACAGAATGCTTAGCATTGCAATGCAGACACCACTTGTGCCTTAAGCAATTAGATTGTTAAACTGAAGACCAAATTAAAAAAAGCCATTAAATATATCACATAAGGACATTCCTCGTATCTGTGACTTACTGTTCCTCCACCCCATCCAATCTCTTTTTAAATCACCTGCATTTCTGCCATTTAATTAGAATTTAAATGGCCATCTTAGTTTCTCATTATGGGATAAGTTTTTTCATACTCTAGTTGGCAAATCATTGCAATAATTTATTTTACAGAATTTTTTTCTCGATTATGAGGTCTTGGAACGACTTTAATAAAAGTCCAGGTTTTTTGACAGACTCAACAGTTTGCGAGGAGTACAATTAGAGTAGATCCAAAAACCAGTTTAATTAAGATTTGATTAAGACAAACCATAAAATTAGACATTCATTCCATCTTTATAAATTATATTACCAATAATGCTTTATAAAAGAAAAAATATTAAACAGTCCTGTAATGGTGAATTTTAATGATGACTCTCTATATAAAGATCACTAACTTGGGAAAAGTTAGACTAGGAATATAATATACAAGTAATCAATATCTACCTCTTTAGTCAAGTCAAGTGGCTTCCGTCCATACACATGCAAGAAAAACAAAAAAACGTATACTATAAATAAATGTGTAACTTGTGAATTTCCCCTTGGGGATTAATAAAGTATCTATCTATCTAAATATATGGTAAATGAGTAGATTGACTGACTTTCTCCAACCCGCTATATCCTAACACAGGGTCACGGAGCCAATACCACCCAACACAGGGCGCAAGGCAGGAACAAATCCCGGGTAGGGCGCCAGCCCACCGCAGGGCACACACACTAGGGACAATTTAGGATCACCAATGCACCTAACCTGCATGTCTTTGGACTGTGGGAGGAAACCCACGCAGACACGGGGAGAACATGCAAACTCCAAGCAGGGAGGACCCAGGAAGACAACCCAGGTCTCCTTACTGCGAGGCTGCAGCGCTACCACTGTGCCACCGTGCCGCCCTGAGTAGATAGTAATAACTTGAAATAAACAGTAATAAATAAACAATAAAACAACAAATATAACTATTGGACTGCATATAAATACACTACTAGGGGCAGATCTGGTTTGGCAGCACATAGTTCTGATTTCAGAAAGCAAATGGGTAGAAGCTGTCTGGATGCTACAGAACCTTCTGCCAGATGGAAGTGGGACAAAGACACCACAAAGCTGTAGAATTTACCAATGCAAATGTTCATAAATGTAAGATGATTTATTTATGGTCTTTTTCATCTGTTATGGGTGTTGTATTACTGTCACCTGTCTGTAGGAGACTTACAAGTAATGTCACTATTCAATGTACACAACACAATAAAAGAATTTGCATCAGAAGATGGCAATAGAATTCTTTTGAAAAAACCTTTTTGCAAAGCATTACCCAGAAATCAGTTTTATTAATGGTGCATGATAAAACACTCCACAGCTTACCAGACTGTAGGCTTGAGATCATACTTTGCATGGTGCACTAGACTAGCTCCAGAAGTCAATTATACAAAGGTGTAGTAACACTAGG
This sequence comes from Erpetoichthys calabaricus, assembly GCF_900747795.2. Taxonomy (NCBI): domain Eukaryota; kingdom Metazoa; phylum Chordata; class Cladistia; order Polypteriformes; family Polypteridae; genus Erpetoichthys; species Erpetoichthys calabaricus. The sequence goes on from NC_041410.2 coordinate 31,857,121, forward strand.
CAATAAGATTGTTCCACTGGTGTCATGTGACCACTATGTACAATTTACGATTTCAGATGGCATTTTTGGTGAACCCAAATAGTAAAGCTTATACTGCCTGCAAGGTTGTAAGGCAAAAATAACAGTACAACTTAAAAAGGGATACAGCACTCATGGTGCGTATCCTCATAGTTCAAAAATACATTTTTTAAAAGAGCAGAGTGCTTCTGAAATTATGATGAACTCACTTAGCCACAAAAACTGAATGCTGTTAGAACATCAAGTGTTTTGCAGTAACTTAGTTACTCAACACGGGATCTTCCGTGCATAGCAGTAGACTGAGACAAGACAAATAAGGCTCATGGGATCTGAACATTCTCTAAATGTACAGATATTTTTATCACACAAATAATACTCTTAAGAAAAATATTCTGGTGCCAAGTTAAAAACAACATAAGTAGTTCAAAGGTTTAGAAGAAACCGGAATGAAGTTCACTTTAAATTTTTCCAAATTACAAGGAAGAAATCTCGACTAAAACACTTTGACCGTGAAATAAGCAAAATGCTTATGTGGGCCTTAACTACTGTTTCCATTGCCCGGATAGAGTTACAGTATACAATTATATTTTCAGAAGTGTTAGTATTCAGAAATGATTACTAACTTGCCTGGACAAAATGAAAAATACAAATCTTAACTGGTTAATAAACAAATTTATTCAGTGCTCACAAGACATCCAACTTTCCCATTTTTAGACTTGTTAGTTCTAATTTAAAGTAGAATGAAGAGCAATACAAGCAGCAGCAGATGTTATACGAGTTCTCTAATGAGACAGGCTGGCACTGCAAATTACACACTCTGAGAAATTAATGTTATGAATTAAAGACAACACATATATGTGTGTTTATACACTTCAATCTAGAGAGGCTAAAGATAACACAAGTGCAAAGCACCACTGCTTACACATTTCTACAACTGGGACACTGGCAGGTAATAAATAGGTCAAACAAGTCAGTCCTACATTTTACAGCCTAAAGTTCACCAAGCAGGGTCATGCTTCCTTCTTTACACAATTCCTTTACCCTGAAGAAATATACTTGTGCCTTAAAAACCAACAAATGCATCTTGACTAGAAAATGCAAACTCCACAATGAATAGATTCAAAATTGGGTTCTAAGAACAGTAAGAGACCCTGTGATGGTCTAGTTTGGCCCCATGCCAACTTCATAAACCGTTAACCAAATTCAACAACATAACATTCACAGATTTGCTAAATGCATTTCAGAGTTGTGGGGACCCAAGGTTATCCTGACACTACTGTGCGCAAGGCAGGAAATACCTCTGGAAATGATGCCAGTAAGCTGCACTATTATTAAAATACTGTATACAGTAAATTGTGTTGAAAAATAATAGGAACAATATTCATACAAAATATATTTTTTAAATAATATTCATAAACAGAGGTGTAAATTACCAAAGGGTGTTGACACCAACAAATGATGGTAAGGCCACTGAGGGTGATCAGAATATGCCAACTCACCTAATGTAGTCCAGATAGGCCCTGGCTGTTCAAGACACTAAACTGGATAAGCGAGTTTGTCAGATATGACATGCAATGCTTGAAACTTGTGGAGTTTGTATGTTTGGAATTAGTAAAATATTATTGTTATCATATTAATATAATTTTATATGTGCTCTTTCAAACCATTTTTTAAAAATGGTTAGCATGCCATTTCCAATAAACATAACAAATACTTAAGAAATGTATCAAATTAAAGAAAAATTGAGAGGCTTAAGTGCCACAAGCAGCACCTATACTTAAGCAATGTAACTAGAATTGAGCAAAATCCTATCGGTATTTGGAGCAAGCCAATCTGGGATGAGGTAAGATTAGTTGCAGGGCACAATCACATTCACTCAGAGTGAGCAAATTTTGAGTCAAGTATTCCAAAATAAACATATCGTTTTCTACAGATCTGGCAATAAGTAGGGCCATCGTAAATGATATAAAATGTCTTACTGGCAGCGATGCATGTTCTAGCTCAGGGGTAGGCAACGTCGGTCCTGGAGTGCCACAGTATGTGCAGGTTTTTGTTCCAACCCAGTTCCTTAACGAGAACTCAATTATTGCTGATGAAGCACATATTGCTTAAGTGACATTTTAATGCTTCATTTTAGTGGTCTCGCTTGTTAAGGTTCTCCAACCTTAATTGCTTATTTCAATCTTAAACTGCTGCATTCAGTGTTTTAATTGCTCCTTATTAGCAATAAGATGTAAAAGACAAAGCAGCCAGCAGTTCTCCAGTTAGCTTTTTTCCAATTACATCTGTGTGTGTTCATCATGCACGGTTTGATTTAATAAAACACTTAATAGAAAAATGTGACAGACTGAAAATGATCTGTTTTAGGCTTCAAATCATTTGGATGATATCCTTGGAAAGGAAAAAAATCTACGATATAAAAGCCTTACATTGCACAGACTAACAAGCCATAAAATTAAATAAGGTCTGAGATTGGCAATGATTGGTTTCTAATTAAGCAATTGGGTTGAATGAAAACCTGTAGCCACTGCGGCTCACCAGGACAGACATTGCCTACCCCTGTTTTACATCTTATTGCTAATAAGGAGCAATTAAAACACTGAATGCAGCAGTTTAAGATTGAAATAAGCAATTAAGGTTGGAGAACCTTAACAAGCGTGACCACTAAAATGAAGCATTAAAATGTCACTTAAGCAATATGTGCTTCATCAGCAATAATTGAGTTCTCGTTAAGGAACTGGGTTGGAACAAAAACCTGCACATACTGCGGCACTCCAGGACCGACGTTGCCTACCCCTGTTCTAGCTGGTGAAGATTTGGATCTACAGTACTACACCACTGCAGCGCAATCGAGGTGGGCCGAGGAGACGGGGACAAGCTGCAATCAAAAGGTCAGGAAAGACAGGGTGAAGCGCCATGTACCTCCACTCCTTAGACCTGCAGACAGCAAAGCTTCTCTGTCTTGCACAACCTTCCAAGAGCCCAGCACAACGTAATCTACCAACTGATGCCAGTCGAGACACATTCCCCAAAATGCCTCCCCGCATACCTCGTTTTCTGCAGCACTTTCTACGGCGCTTACACCAGCATAGGATAGAAGTCAGGGAACATGCATCTTGTCTGCAATGGTGAGGGGTGCAAAAAAGTCCCAGAAACACATCCAAAATAACATCCAAAGATTCATTATATGAGTCGGCAGCAGACCTCTAGATGTTGAAAAGGGTTTGCTAATCAATGAACAATAAACAAATGAAATATAATAAAATAAATAAATAATAAAATAAATGACAATAAACGTGTAATACACATGAAAAAAGTAAACAATCCTAGAGCACATAGCAGATGGCGGGTCGACCAACACACTGGCACCATCTTACTTCAAAGGTGAGGTTATTGTGTGCACATTGTGAGACATTGATTAGCTTGTTTTGATGTCACAAGCTTGATGGTTAGTAGTACAAAACTGGAACACTCAAATGGACAAAGGCAAAACTACATCAAGTATTCTAAACAAACTGCAAATATCGGAGATTAACTTCACGATGCTTCAAAACAGGATCCGATGGAAGCAGTTGTCTTTAAGTCACATAATTAGTTAAATAAAGTCTACGTATACTTGGTGCTAAGTATTTTCTATCATTTTAAATCAAAACATTGATTTTTTTTTAAAAGAATCCAATTTAGTGAGCACATCTCCAATTAAAGACACTATTATGAAAACATAGAAATAAAAAGCAATTAAAAATAAAGTAAAATTATAACAGATCAGAGCGGTAAGAATTGATTTTGAGGGATTTCTTTTTGAATTTCAGTGAGATTAAACTAAGAAAGGGTTACATAACTCAAAATAAAGGTAGAAGAGGGAAATCCCCAAAACTTTCTGTACCTGTACTAATAAAAACAACACTAGTCATGTGGACGATCTTCTACCACCAAGATGGAAGAAATGTTGAGTATAGCATCAACTGCCTGAGTGCTTAATAAAGCCAATGCAAACCAAAAAAAAATTTACATCACATCTCAATTACTAAGGATGTCACGGTGGCAGTACTCACATGGTGGCAGGTTCACATCCCGTGTCTTCCTTGAGTGGAGATTGCATAGTTTGCATGTTCTCCCCACGTCTGCATGAGTTTCCTCCCACAGTCCAAAAGGCATGCTGGGTAGGTGAATGTCTGATGTTAAATTGGCTCCAGTCTGTAGTTGGTGTGAGTGTGCATGTGTGTTTTTGCCCTGCGATGGACTGCCACCCTGTCCAGGGGATTGTTCCTGCCTTGCGCCCTATGCTAGCTGGGATAGGCTGCCGAATCCCCCGTGACCCCGTTCAGGAATAAATGGGTTAGAAAATGACTGACTGACATTAGAATAGACAACATTCCAACACTTAATCTACGTATTGACATCAAAAATTAGTGATAATATCAACAGATCATTTACAATATTTATTAAATGATAGAGCAGTTCAACACAAATATTTTTCATATTTGATATGTAATATTTGAATTCTAGTGCTTTATGGAATATTAATGTGAGAAGGCATTTTGTTTACAGCTGCCAGTAAGTCTGATGGTAACAGGTAAAGCTTCATGTTGATTAGCACATAGAAGTAGAAATTTGTTGTCTTTGCAACCCCATTTCCCCCTTTGTGAATTGAACACATCATATCTGGGAGAGGAAATATATTACACCACAATGTTGGTCGTTTAGGGAACCCATTGCGACCCACTACCATTATAAAACAATGGGAACTCACAACCCACCACTTTTGGCTCAGAAGCACTGCCCCAGAGTACAGTATACCGATAAAGTCTCCTGAAAACAATGTATCACAGATTCTTAGATCATATAGAAGATTTTACAGTGTGAAAAGCCCAATATTGTCTCCAATTCTAATATTTGCCTTTAATGTAATGATTTATATTTTATGTCAAAATACAATCCTGTAATATTTTGGATATCAGTAGCATATACACTTGATTTTTTATGCCTGAAACTGAACGAAGTGCACAAACGGAAACTATGGCAAAATCTGTTATGAGACATGGTACTCTAGCAGGACAAGGACTCCAAACAAACTCATACTACAGTTGTCTAGTCAACTCCTACTAAAAATAAATGAATTGGCAGGTATTGGACTACCTAGAGATGTGAGATGCAAGAAAATACAACAATTTATTTACTGTATAGTCCAAAAATCACACAAGGAATGCTTTAATGGACTTTAACAGGCCCTAAGTTTTTGACAGCAGGCCTTGACTCCCTAAAATGGAAAGAACCAATCCACCACAAAAAAGAAAAAAAATTTAGCAGGGGAAATTTGGGAATAAATCTTGGGAAATATAGGTAGGTTACAGTTAGGTTAGGCAAGAGATGGGTGTAGAAGAATTGGGTAAATACAACACACAAAACAGAATACAAGTGATCCTCTTCAAAGAATTCTGTATCAGTCTAAACCAGTCCTCATTCAAGCAAGTGCTCTAGCATTTTCAGTTTCATTTTGATGGTGGAGAATGTGATGGTCAATAAAAAGTTCTATATAATAAATTCAGATTCTGTAGTGTAAAATAATATAAATGTTAAAAGACTGAAGGGGAGTTAAGTACTGTACTATACAGGTAAACATTATACATATATATTTGAAAATGTCACAACAGGGCTCTCTTGAAAAAAAAAAGAAAAAAAAAAAGTAAATTTATGACAAATGAATAAAAGATAAATGCATATCTACAGTATAGTATTATACATACTGAAAAGATGTGAAATACATCAGCATCAGGCCAGCAACACTCTCACCATAAAAAAAACAAAAAAAGTCTGTAATAGGCTGCATTTTCCTCTCTAATTCACACATAATACAAACTACTGTAAGTGTTTACTGGGTTCAACAGAAATCCAAAATAAGAAAAGCAAAATTCACATGAAGACAGTTAGGGTCCAAATGACTTCTTTTTTTTCCCTTTTCAAATCTCTTAATATCACCACTTAAAACTAACGGGATCTGCCACTAATCCATTAAGGGAATCAAGTAATCTCGTGTTGACTGGGCTGCTTGACTTCTATTTAAGATTTCGTAATCCAAATCCTATTCTAAATGTACTCTTTTCTGAGGTTTAATCAAAAACTGCTAAAAATGCCTTATTGGAAGATTTTATTAAAAATCGTAATTGTTTCACATTTTGTGATGAAAGGTGATCACAAATTTTGTGTTACTTCTTTCACATTTAATTCATATATAGGCAATACATATTGTATATTTGAATAGATGTGTACTGTCTTCTGGCATCACAGAGATGAGCGTTCTTAGTTTATTTAAAACACTACATGCATGCTCAGTTATGTTTGTTTATATTATGTTTATCAAGAATATACCTTTACAATCAAAACTATGCGACAACGCAACATATAAATAAGCATAAGAGATCAATCATCTACAGTACATGAAACAGCAACCCTTGTGACAAAGCAAGCAGTTGTCTTTACCGACTTGCAGCTTTAGAGAATAAGAGTGCCAGCTGAAGGTAAGTGAAGCCAAACTCGAGGCCCAAGGGCATGACTCTCTCACTCTTTCCCCGTTTCCCAGTTTAATTCTTTCCATTGCTGTTTATAGAAAAGGAAACTATGCAGCATGTGTGAAACTGAATAACAGCACATATGCCAAACAGCTATGTAGAAGAAAGGGTATTAGGTGATAGAGAGAAAGAACAAGCAGCATATTCATATCAAAGGACCATTAATACAAGTGACAGCCAGGAAACAAAACTGACATTTGAAAAAGTATTGTAAACTAAGGAATGGACTTCTAATGTAATCCATTCAGGTGTCTTGGCAGTGCAAATACAGCCAGTATTCTTCCTTCAACTTAAATGTTAGATACTGGATAACTTTGAAATAATCATATTTAAGCCATCGTTATATGACATGACTTACCAAAATGCCAGTAGATCAAGTTAACAATTTAGTATGGTGGTCCTTGTATCACGGGAGAAAGAATACAATCAGCCCGAGGTTAATTCAGGACAGCGAGATTGTTTTCAAGGTTTGTTTATGTGGACTTTTCATTTCTTTTATTACTTCACACTCTATTCTCATTCCATGAAAGGAATACTATGCATGATGCCAAGATTGACTGGATAATCTTTAAACTTTAAGACAAAATGTAATATTTTTTGGCACAAAGTTAATTTTGTTCAATGGGATTTTAATCAGACCAAAAAGTCCTGCATTAATTGGAAATCCAATTAGATGAAAAGGCATGTAGATCCATCACCATTATACACCATGTACTTGCTAATGCTGATTCAGTGTTGGCAGTAGAGGTTTAGTAAAGCTCACCTTTTGCAACATATTACCTTGTGTATACACAATTTTGGCTGATTATTTAATCAAGCATGGCAGCATAGAGGATGGTGCTGCTGCTTTACAGATCCAGCATCTGGGTTTTAAATCCCAGGCTGCTTACTGGCCATGTGGATTCTGCACATCTCAGAGTGTATGTCCAGGGCTGTTTCCTGCTATATGCCGAGTGTTGATAGCATAGGCTCCAAATTTCTGTGTCCCTCAATTGGATTATGCATTTTTCAGAATGTTATGTTACATCATTTTATCCCAACTTCTATTTCTTGCTGTACCATATTTGTAGAATTTGTTTTAGACACCCTTAGCTTTAAGAAAAATGTAACTAGGTTAACAATTTGGTATTATAAATAGAACTGTAGTGCACAATATCCATAAAATGTTAATCTCTCCCTATTAGCACTGAATTAATAACATTATGTATACTGAGGCTGCTGTGGGCTGGCTGCCCAGGGCTTGTTTCCTGCCTTGCGCCCTGTGTTGGCTGGAATTGGCTATGAGCGGACCCCCGTGACCTTGTAGTTAGGATATAGCGGGTTGGATAATGGATAAATGGATGTACAAGTCGACCCTTGATATACGACCGGCCTGACATGCGAACAACTTGGTTTATGACCAAAATTTTTGTTTTGAATTACGACCAACGTCTTGCGTTACGACCCGAATGCGGTCACGTGTACCCACTTGTGTGATTGTAAACAAACAGCCGAGAGTGTTCGTAAGCCTCAGTCGGAGCCCAGATACTTGTGTTTGTGGACGTAATTTCGGTCAGTGGAGTGATTTATGTAATTTACTTCGATAATTGCTAAGGAAGGAAGAGAAGGTAACGAAGGTAAGGAAATTGTGCGGAAATATGAGAGTGGCGTTCGTGTGACCAATCTCGCTAATATGTACAGCATGTCAAAATCCACCATCTCGACAATTTTACAAAGAAAAGATTTGTATAAGGAGGCTCCTTCCAAACAATAACCACCTTCCATTTCATTCTCCTCCTCCTCCCTTCCTACAACCCAAAGATGTCAAATTAAATGGTGAGTACAGTATGAAATTGTTGTTTCTGGTAGGCTAGGCACTTTTTATAACTTTTTGGTTAGTACATTAGAAAAATTATTGGTGTTTTGGTAAATTATGCACATTATACAACCCTTTTTTATTATGAAAAGGTTAAGTAAGTGTTGCTGTGGGAGGTTCGGAACGCATTATGGGTATTTCCTTTATTTCTTATGGGAAAAACAGTCTTGATTTACAACCAACTTGAGTTACAACCAGCCCTCGCGAATGAATTGAGTTCATAAGTCAAGGGTCCACTGTATACGGAGGAGAATTGTATTAATAGAAAATGAATACCCATATTAAGCTCCCTCTGACTTCTTATGTAAATTAGTTATGAATATTCTGCCAAAATTATGTCAATTAACAGTCAAGTCTTTTTTAGACTGCTCCACAGATTGAGTAATCACTAGAACTGTATTGTATTATTTAATAGCGAAACACTTTGTGGAGCTTCTCAAGTTCCTAAGTTGTTATGTTTTGAGTAAGCAGCACCAAGCCTACACCTCTGAATCAAATTGTTGGTATCTAGTGTCCTCAGTAAACAGTTATGAAGCACAATCTTATTCTTTGTGTACACTGTAGGACTGGGATACACCACCAAGTAAGTGTTATAACTACATTCACCCCTTTCCATAGCCAGCCAGCCATTTTCAGATCCAGTTAATCCAGTTAGGGGTTAGTTCCTGTTTTGTACCAGCACAGCAGGGATATGCTTTGTCTCTTTAAGGGTGGGTTGAAGGCTTACCGCACATCAGTCATTACTGACATCCTTGAGCTGACTTGGTTATCTTGGACAAGCCAAAAAGAGAAACGTCATTGTAATTAAGAATACAGCTGTATGACAATCACTACATACATTGGTTTGTGTTTTACCACAATAGAGAATGTCATGTTTTCTGCAAGCCTCTATAGAGATTTCAGTCTCCAATATGCACCTCCCAAAAAGGATTCTTCAAATGCTTCTCCTATTTATTCCATGGTTTTGACTTTCTCCTTGGCAAATTTTTCAAAGTACTGTATTATTTAAAGCCAGATTTTAAAATATGTGATTAAAGAAAATGGTGGCCCAAATTTGCAAATATAGAAAACAATGAAAATCAATTTCTGGTGAATATTCAAAGCAGAAATATAAAGGCTAGTTATATGGCAAATTTCTGGCTTTAATACTTTTGATTACTTTCTAGACCTTCTTTTTTTATGTCTTCACAAAACTTTCATTTTTCCATCTGAGCCTTTTTCTTAGCTAAATATTATATTCTTTTGTAACATTTTCTAACTAAATGAAACAACTATATACTTACACATACATTGATACTTTCTCAAACCAGTTAAGGAGTTGCTGCTGGACTAAAGTTTATTCTTGCACCACTGGGGGCAAGGAAACCATGACAGAGTGCCAGTCTAATGAAGACTAATAATACAATAAATACAAATTGTGTATTATATATTATTATATATTAAGGTTTATTTTTAGATGCATGTGTTACTTCTCTTGTGTAATTATACTTCTGTTCTCTTTGTGTTTTTTTAAAAAAAAAAAAACAAACATTATTATAGGTCATTTGCTTGCTAGTCATGGTCCTCAATCTGGTACATTTCAAGAGAAATGTTTAGCACTTAACAGCCACAACAGCAAACTATTTTTTTATCCCCCACAGAGCCAATTGGCAAGAAAACCCTTTCAAATGTGTTCCATGATTTAATGTATTAGGGTGGAACAGCACTCACCATGACTGTTTTATAGTCACTGAGTCCCAGGGTTGAACTCCTACCTACAAGTAAACAACAGTTCATTTGTTGATGAATATGGTTAGTGGAAAAGCCAAGTATCCAGAGTTTGCTTCTGCTTTGAACCCAATGCTGCTGTGGTAGGTTAGGGTTTGTAGAGATTGTTGTGCCCCCGAAGAGGCACAATGCACAGGTACACTTCCAGTGTGTATACAACTATTTTTACCTCCCCAGCACAGCAACTACTCCTAAAAAGCTTTATAAATACCTTAAAATACCTTAAAAAACCACCCTAAAAGACCCTTCTATGTATTAATAATCTGTTAAAATTTGCATAAAATCTTTAAAATATTTTAAAATTGCAAAATCAACAGTTTACACTAATTTTGATCTAAAAAGGTCTAAAAAGTAATCAATAAAGGTAAAATACTGTATCCCAAAGCTTTAAAAATAATACCCTTGGGTTATAAAAGTATATGCTAACTAGGGCTAAAATAGGGATTTTTTAGGGTTATAAAACAGGAACATACTAAAAGCCAGGTCCAATCTTAAGATGAGACTCCCCTACTGATTAACATTAGGGACCCTGGACAGATTCACCTTACCCCCACTGACTTTAAGTTCAGAATTTGCAGTAGGGGCAGGCCAATCTAAAACAACAGGAGGGACAATCTTAAGTTTAGGTGCTGTTTAATTCTAAAATTCAGCCCCAAACTAGTATTTTAAGATTAGGGCCCCAGACAGAGACAGGCCCACACACCATGAACCTTTAAGGTTAGTATTTGTGGTGGGGGCAGGCCTATCTATATCCGAGGCCTCCAAGAGTCAACTAACCTGATTGCTGAATCCCTGGTCAAAATTGCCATGGCCGATGGTGATCTTTTTAAATTTAAGTGGGCACATGGGAAAATCCCATCTACCCGTTTCTGATGTCTTTGTATGGCTGCATTGAATTGCTCAATTCTCTGTTGAATCGGGCCCTCATACACTAAGGGAAGCAAGGATAGATAAAGATCAGCAACAGGGAAACAATGGTTCATGTCTTCAATTAACCGGACAATTGCTTTATCGAAGTAAAATGTGCCGCCCCGTACAATGCTGTTTAGGCCTAAAAATGCCACAACAATGTCGGCCGGCACATCACTTGAGCGTTTTGCCAAGTCCATAAACTGTTCCATTGTCTGACCATGCAGAAAATTAAAAATCCATCCAATGCTGCTGTGGTAGGGTCCGGATCTCAGCAACCCTATAATTGACATGTATGTTCAGGAACTAAATGTTATGAAATAGTGCACATACATTATTCTTCAGCTCTTTGCCTTATTAATCCATAATGTGGTCATGAACGTGTTGGGAATCAGTCATAACTCAAATACAATCCATCAAAAACAGTAATGTCTAGAAACACACTGTTGGTGAGTTAGGTTATAAAAGAACCAGGATATGGTGAAAGACACAGTACCCAAAGAATGTGGCCTAGTGGGGGCATAGTTATGGCATGAAGAATGTTTTGTGGCAAACGAGTCCTTGATATGAAAAAAGTCAAATTTGATAGCAATGGAATGTCTAAGCATCCCTGTTGAGCATCTCTTCACACTAATACCTTCAAAGGGGCCTTAGATAATGCTCCATGTTATCAGGCCAGAGCATTCTTGAAATGGATGCAGGTACTTGATAGTAAACTCACCTTAAACAAACACTGTCGCCAGATCTTAATTCAATCAAGCATCTATGGGATGTGACAAAAAGTTATTAGGAACAGAGATCCACCACCAGCTCCTTTCAAACAGCTATGAGACCTATTTCAGCAAATACTGGGCAGAAGCCATGTGCTGGACTTTGACATCTTTTCAAGTTCAAACACTGATAAATTAAGGTTTTCCAGGAGGAAATTGTAACTAACTTCATATTAGGCAGATATAGGTAATAAAGTAATTAGTCTGTACACATTAGTTTGTGAAGCTGCAACTGTAGCTAGTGGTGAAGATTAAGCAACAGTCAATGTGTTACAGATGGCTTTGAACCTAAATGCTTCAAAGCTCACTATATGCTTCATACACATAGATGGTTAACTTACATAGACTCGTACACAAAAACACAAAATGTTAACCTATACTCAATAAAGTTTAAGGAAGAGTGAGGCCACAACATTCCACAAATACTGAGGCTTGAATTTCATCCAAGCTGCACTTTCGCCGACATTTGGTGAGGGTGCCACATTATAGGTGAGCACCGTTTCTGGTCTTTTAACCCCAACCCTAGTTCTTTAAAAAGAATTTGGTTGCTTTATGGAGTTTAAAGGTTCTTTACTGTTGTGCCTTTAGTAATCCATGGTGATTAATATTCATTAATGTTTTAATTTTCTAAAATGCTTCACTATTTTATCAACTTATAATTAATTTGTTATTATTGTGAAGCATCCTGAGAGTATTCTAGTTATACAGTTTTAACTATATGTTGTTATATAATAGTTATATAAAAGTTATATAATCAGAATATTTATTTTGTGTTTTTTTTTTTTTGGATGCCCTGTCCAAGGAAGATTCTGGCCTTGCACCTGATCCCTCCAGGACAGATTCTTGTCTCCTGTGATCTTGAAATAAATAAAGCAGGCTTAACAATGCATATCTATATATATTTGTGTATTATTATTATTGCTAGATATATGGCATAATTTGTGGTTAAAAAAGGAAACAGGCTAATCATCTGTGTGCTGCTGACTAGTTGACAGATAATAAAGAAGCAGTAACAGCACCATGAGTAAGCAAGTTCAGAAAACGGATAGATGCATGGATGGTATTATTTCAGATTATAATATGATTTGTTGAAAATATGTTCGTATATGATTAGTTAGTTAGCTTAAAAAAAAAAAACTGTTGGCATACAAGTGCAATTGAAAGTTTGCCTTTGACAAGGCAAGAGGCATTTCTGCTGGCCATAACCCAGAACAATTCCTCCTTGTCCACTGAAGAGGATAAAAAGAAATACTTGTGACGCCACTCTAATATTATGCTTTTCCACTTGATTCCTTCAGCTATTTATTTTTTGGACAAAAAATGCAGAGGCTTAAGTTGGACTAAACCTCCATCCCCACCAGTCATCAAGAAAGCAGTACCAAATAAAAATCAATGGTTTGATTACACCATGAATTTAAGCACATAAAATAATCAGTTTAATGTCGGAACCAAACTTGACTATAGAGTGGAATCATCTGTACTGAAAATTAACCTTACAAATGTTGGCCACATCATGAGATCAATCTCCTTGATAAAACCAGCTTCCCTTGGCCTCACAATGTGGCTCAGTACTGGATGTCTACATTTACCATGCTGTCGGAGGTCTTTGTTATCTTAATAGATACTAATCAACCACACTGTCTGTTCAGGAGCATTTTCTAGCAGAGTACCCATTCTGACAAATGCATAATTCTTACTTTTGTTTGAAAGAAAGAAATCCATAAGTACACTAGAAAATAGATGGATGTGGATAGATCCTATACCACTATCTTCTTTGTGGTGGCCAACGGGATGACATTTTTCTGAAACTAAAAGAATAAAATTCAACTGAGAATCAGTCCAGCTGTTTTATAATATATGGCTGCCTTTCTGGGATACACACCTCTTCTTTTTCTTCTATAGAAATCTAAGCACAGTTACCTACCCATTGGGCACTTTTCTCTTTTTATGTTTAATTTAAAACCCTAAGCAACACAAATAAATAACAAAATGGTTTAAAGAGGGTCAGATTTTATAAACACATTTTTTAAGAGGTAATCTGTGCACTTTATAAAGCTGACACTTTGGATACAACATCAAACTAATGCAAAAACATTAGTTCAAAGACAACATGTATTAAGTAAGTTTGGTATTCTAAATTGCGTATGTGCATCAGTGAACCCTGTGATTGACTTCCAGCCTGTCCAGGGTTGGTTCCTGCCTTTTATCCAAAACTGCAGATAGGCTCCGGCACCCTGTGAACCTGAGATGGATTAAGATAGTTTGAGCGTGCATTGTTGCATTGGCTCAATCATTCATAAAGCTTCCTCAAAGTCCTAGGTTTGACACCTATACACAAAATCTGTGTGGGTTTTCTTTGAGTATTCCAAAATCATGAATGTTAGTTTTATTGGTAGGTTTAAAATAAGCTCAGTATGAGTGACTGGAGTGTGCACGAGTGTGCCTCTGACAGAATGGCATCCCACATAGTGTTGATTTTTGCCTTGTACCCAATGCTTCTGGGAAAGACTCTGCCTCCACTCAGCTTTGTAAATAACTACGAAAGTAAACAAATTGGATGTCAGTATGGGTACAAGCTTATAATTTGTAAAAGGTTCACACTGTTCTCATTAGATGTTATCCCTTTCCTAGATTAAAGAATTTAAATATGACCAGTTTAATTTACCTCTGCCTAGGCAAATAGCTGCTTTGCTGAAAACAAGAGAGAAAGCATAAAAGCTCTAGAACACAGAATGCAGACTTGACAGTTCTGACTGATAAAACTTAAACTCTGTCAACTCCATTGGTCATCTAAACTCCATTCTATTGGAAGATCTGAAATCTCACCACCCCTCTAACTGTCATAAATAAAAGTAACCCTTGACTCCTCGCTCAGTGGGCGTCTATGCAGCCTTAACCCCAGCTGACTGTTCCATTGTGACATAAACGCTGTCCTTCATTTTACACACAAATAAGAACCTAGTGGCCTAAGTTGCTGCATGGAATCTCTAATTTCAACTTTAAAAAGGATATAATTAGTGCTCACAGTTTTGAACTTGTCAGACTTTTATTATGTTGTTTAAAACTGATACACTGCAGATAGGAATTCAGATAAATAAATAATAGTTTACAGCTAAACATAGTTAGGATAATGGATACTATGAAAAAGACTGATATACCATTGAGAAACTTGTAATGCTAAGAGTCTAGAAAGAACTGTGCTCTGAATATTTATAAGAAAGAAACAAAATAAAGGCAGTATGGTGGCACAGCAGCTAGAAATTATGTTTCACAGGGAATTGATCCCAGTTTAAACCCAGGTATGGTGCTTATAGTCAAGGTTTCCTCCCACATGTTTCTAGATGGATAGGCAACACTAATTTGACTTTGTGCTATTGCATTTCTGTTAGGATAGATTGCTGCTTTCTGTATCTTGGCACAGGAAAAGATAAAGTTCCATCTGTTTGTCTCTTCTACCCAAGATGTTTAGAAACATGTAGTGGGGCGTGTATCTCAGCTGGCTATGGTACAAGGCAGGAACTAATGCTTAATGAGACCCCGTCCTTCACAGGGAACACTCAGATTGGCTTAGTACAGTACAAGGAGGTGACAAATCACATCACTGGCAAAACTGAGTTTAATCAATGCAGGTGTAACACAAGCATGTCTGCTCAACGTTTTTTTTTTTCTAATTTGTAAGATGAAGTAGTGCTTAATAAGGCTCACCAAGGCGAAGAAATATCGTTTCTTTATAGTGATGGTTATACCGTTTCCGTTACTTCACTTTGTATCAGGAATACGGACACTATTTAAAAAAATTGGGTCAAATAACACAAACTTCATTTTTCTACGGGTTCACGTTTTTTCCTGAATTAACGTGGTGGTAGTTTTGGTGAATAATAGCCTTGCAACTTAAACATACTCTAGTAAGAAATCCCGTTCGTTGTTTCCAAGCATGCTCAGTTGGGACGCCAATCAAAATTTACAGAAAACGCAGCGGTACCTGCGCAGATGTTGCAATGAGCACGTGATTGTGTCATTGATATGGACATTTCCGAATACTTCACAATTGTACATTGCGAAGTGTCTTTAATAACAGGGTGGCACGGTTGTTATTCACGTTTAATGTATAATGCGATCATAATAAGTAACCCCACTTTGTAACCCGTGGCAGCATTCTGATTGATATACTTTAGCAGGCATTATATATTGTAGCAGCACGGATAAGTAACATTCCAAAGGCCGAATAGCGGAACCCCACCTCAAGACCCCTCGGCCAATCAAATACCCCTGCGCTCGTCAAAACACTGCTTAGTGCGCTGCTAATCCTTGTAGTTTGACAAAATGACAGTAGTTGCACTCTGTTGGATTTTCCGCTTAGCTGCAGTTCAAGTACTGCAACAGAGAGGTATCATCTGCATACCAATTAAACAAAATGCATTACCTATATACCGAAATAATAGTGTAACTCCCTATTGTGACCAACCCAGATACACTGCGACTCTGTATTCCAGCTACTTACCAAGTCGGTTGGCCAGACCGCATATGCAGTAAAACACCCTTAGCTCTGACCGTAAAATCAATCAGTCAAAAAATAAAAAGATTTACTGGCTGGACAAGAGTACATTAAACACAGTTAATCCAGCAGCGGTTTCTCATGCAGCACAAGCTAGGACAGTTGCAATGGCACAACATTCCAGATCATCGAGTCCGATCGTTTAAGGTAAAGCTTCTCGTGACAGACTGGGCTTCTACCACACAGCATTCAAAATAGGCTCTTCCAAAATGCAAGACCACATACTACAGAATCTGTCCCCGACTTTTCTGTAACTGCTCCAAATCCGAGCCCAGCACATACTTTTTAGGAGACTCGTTCAAACCACTTAAATATCACATATCAGTCTCATCATGCCGGTACTCCTCAGTCAGATGCTCTACGGTGCTGCAGTTGTAGCCATATCAGATTGGCAGAGTTCGCAAGCTGGTTAAATGCCCCTCGTATAATTCCCATAGTTAGCAATCAATATATTCTGTCTAATCCGATGCCAAACAGGCACATCAGCTGCCAAAAAAGTACCTGATGCCCGATCATCTTTCGCTACTCATACTTACCGCCCGAGCAATCGCGAAAAATTCTTGTCCCCAAAATCACACTCGGCAGTACCCCAAGTCTTACCTGAGAATCAATTGCTGCCGCCCCACTCCATCAGTTTCCAGTTTCACAAATTCACACCTCCCACTTCCCTGACGCCATCTTTTTTGTGACATTTGGCCCCCATCCTCACGCCCAGTTACTTTACATCGACCAATAACCGGTTTCAACGCCCTTGCACCAATTCTTCTAAACCTGTCCAGTTCTCGAAGCTCCTGGCCACGCCCCTCGCGTGGTTTCCATGTCCCTCCCATCTCTGATGTTTATCTACTAAACTGTGACGCCAGGAGGATTCCGTGTCGCTGGCCCAGCGCCCTGTCTGCGTGATGTCATTAAGTATACAAATATTACAAAGCACAGGGTTTTCTCTTCTACACTTTGGACCTATTTGTGACGTGAGTGCACCATAAAAATATTATTTACATATATGACATTTCTTATTATTGGAATTAGTGAAGGGCTACGCCAGCGAGCTTCTAGAAAAGAAAAAAAAAAAAACAGATTAAGGTCATTCCCACACTGAAAGAAAAAATAGAAAAGTAGGTTAGAGTAAGAGACACAGTGTTTGGGCTGTATAGGCTTCATCCGGTGTACCAGATAAAGGATATATTGTCCGTCACCAGCCTAATTTTCAATTTGTTTAACACGGAAATAACCAATTTCCATTTATCCTCCCATTATCCAACCCGCTATATCCTAACTACAGGGTCACGGGGGTCGGCTGGAGCCAATCCCAGCCAGCACTGGGCGCAAGGTAGGAAACAAACCCCGGACAGGGCGCCAGCCCACCGCAGAAATAACCAATATGTTTCCCCTCATTGACTCTGTGTGGCTTTATTGCTACAGTATACAACTTTAACCACACAACCTCTCTTCATTTCTAATAAATGAACTGATAAATCATTATTTTGATAAATACTTATTAATAATTTTGATTTGTTACAGGTCTGATTATTTCAAAATAAGGTAAATATCGAAACAGGCTGTATGTTTTGCTAGAAAGAGCTACTTCAGTTCAAAACAGGCAGTGAGCGAGCGCTAGACAGAATAATGCCCAAGAAATAAGGCCAGATTAAGACCCCTGTGGGCCCAAGGGTGTTGAGCTCAAAAGGACCCCCCCCCAATTACTCCCACTAGAGACAGGAATATGCTCAGACATTTTGAGCATTGCATATGTCAATAACCAATAATAATCATGTAAACTACACCTTCCTTTTGTTCATTAGTGCTTTGTAATGACAGAAATAAACTATGGGAAATGCAACATTGCATCTGCGGAAAATCAACTTAAGATAACAACAAAATGAATTTGTATAGCACATTGTCATATTCAGAATGTAGCTCAAAGTGCTTTATAAAATGTCAAAGAAATAGTTCTAAGAAAAGAAGAATTAATTAAATTAGGTAAGAATACAAATGAATAAAAAACATGGGCTTACATAAAATAAAATGGATGTACTATATAATTAGTAGAAAGGTATAGGTCTTATACAGTATATTTACTATCATATTCTAAGTCTCTAAATTGATACTTGTTAAATTTGTTTTTATTTAGTTATTTATCGATTGATTGATTGACTGTATTCTTGTTTATTTATGTTTCAGCTGCTATAGGCATTTGAATTTCCTCATGAGATTAATACATTTTATCTAATCTAATCAAATAAGTGCAATGATATGGTCAGATGGCCAGGGAGGACAGAAAAAAATAAAATATCATCAGTTAGCTGGAGAAAAAAAACAAAATCTGCAGAGGTTCAAGGCTAGAAGACCACCCAACCCCCACTGAGAATTCTACCTGACATAAATGCACTTATATAATTCCTCGTTGTTTCCAGGCTTCATCCCAGAAGATTCAATGCAGTTGGTCTCGTGTACAGTCGGGTCTCCCACCTTCCGTCTAGTATCACAGGCAACTGCATAGTGCCTCGATCACATGGTGGTGGTGTCACAACATACCACCACAGAAAAAAACGGAAAAAGAAACATGAAAAGTAGAGACTTGTAATGATTGAAAATATGATATGTATATTCTATTAGGAGTAGAACTAAAATGTAGCTACGGTAAAGCCAAAATTTAAAAAGTGGGTTTTTAGGATTTTTTTAAAGTGATCCATAGTGCTAGCCAGGCATATTTCTGTTGGTAAACTGTTCCAGATTTTTGATACTGTATATAACAGCAAAAGGGTGACTCACAACTTCTTTTATGCTTAGCTCTTGAAATAATAAGTAGACCATCCATCCATTTTCCAACCTGCTGAATCCGAACACAGGGTCATGGGGGTCTGCTGGAGCCAATCCCAGCCAACACAGGGCACAAGGCAGGAACCAATCCCGGGCAGGGTGCCAACCCACCGCAGGACACACACAAACACACCCACACACCAAGCACACACTAGGGCCAATTTAGAATCGCCAATCCACCTAACCTGCATGTCTTTGGACTGTGGGAGGAAACCGGAGCGCCCGGAGGAAACCCACGCAGACACAGGGAGAACATGCAAACTCCACGCAGGGAGGACCCGGGAAGCAAACCCAGGTCCCCAGGTCTCCCAACCCCGAGGCAGCAGCACTACCCACTGCGCCACCGTGCCGCCAATAAGTAGACCATCATTAGAAAATCAAAGCTTACAACTTGGAATGTAAGGGGTAGGCACTCCAAAACATAGGAACAAGCAAGATTATTTAAAGCTTTATATACCATTAGTAGTATTTTAATGTTAATTCAAAAGAACACAGGAAACCAATGTTACAATGATAAAACATTTTCTTTTTCTGGTTAAGATTCTTAATGCTGCATTCTGAATGATTTGCAACCGAATGCTGTTACAAATACATTTGAGTATAGCATAGTTAATGAACATCAATTAAACATTTTTTAAAAGCCTATTACACTTTGTGGCAAAAAAGTAATATATCACTGCACACATTGGATTCCCATATTTGGAAAGGTTGTAAAGATACCCTTTGCTCATTTTGAAGTGTTTTTGAAGTGCCTTATTTCCTGCAATGTCCTTATTGTCTACCATTTTGTTGTTTAGGTTTATGTCAGCTTTCCTGGACTATGCAGAATTGTACTGGATGTTGTTGTTAAAGCCGCTAGAAGTGGCTCTTTCCAGACTATCTGTAATGTCTCAACTGCAGTATTAATGACTTGTTCAAATGATCATTTTGGTTTTAAAAAAAAACTGCCATGTATAGTTTTTTTATCAAAACAACATTGTTTGCTTCGTTCTGTATTTAATTTTTTTTTGTCAGACCTCTGATCGTATAAAAGCAATTAGACACCTGCTCTGATCATGCCTCAACTACATCAGCCAACCAGGGCTTAAACTTTGCTTGTTAAATGTTTTAATCAGGTTTGATTGAATAGGTTTATTATCATGAGACTCACGGATCACTTATTGCTCTCTGTTACTGCCAGTAAAAACTTGGACTTTTTCTGTTATTAGGCATTAATTTTCTCGCATATACTAAAACCCCTTTCCTAGCATAGCCGCAGGGTGAGTACCCAAGTCACACTGTTAGTGTTTTGGACATGCCAAGGATTAAACACCATGCTGGAAAACAGAGAGCTCTCATACATGCACATACAAGTAAACAGGGTTTGCCAAGTGCCAAAGTTGTTCCTTGTAAGTATACCATTATGGGGTAATGGAAAGACAGTGAAGTCATGGAGGACTAGGAGGAGGCCAGTGCAATTGCCCCAGGCCAAGAGGTGACATAGGTAAGCAATTGAGTCTTTAAACTGTTTTTTATGTCTATTCCTTTCAAGAAGAAATAGGCTAAGGGATTTAAAGGTTCCACCTTAGCACTCTAGAATTCTTTCTGAATTACATCAAGACTGATGGATTGATTATGCCAGATCTCTGACTGTTAACCACAGCACTATACTATAGCAATTGAAAAGCTGCAAAGAATGTCTTAGTCCATAATGTTCTACTATCTCATTGGAATCTGTTGTATTTTGTGGTGAATCAAGCTTCTCTAAAATTTCTTTCTTTCCATTTGCAACAAGGACTGCGGTATTCTGTGCCAACAGGATCTCCTTTTCCTCTCATATGCATTTAGATATCAACAAGCCCACTGCTTACATCAATGAGCTACTCCGCAGGAATGAATTTCAGTCCCATCTGGATTATATACAGTATATCACCTGCTAATAGTACCCAAGGCCAGATACCACAAATAGTGCTTTAATGGTCTGACCCACCCAAACAAGAAATTAGCATTTTAACAACAGTCTAATTACTGGGTGGTTCTTTTGCCAAGATCTCTTTCCCACCTCTCAGCTTAAATTCTTGCCCAATAGGGCAATTGACTGACATCTTTTAAGAATACCGTCTCCAGTGTTGTGGTCTTAGTATTAATATTTGTTTTCTTTTTTGTGTCAGATCTCATTTTTAATGACTAAAATGTACAGTAGGTACTGCACAGCAGTCCCTAAGGCAATGGCTATGTTCACCTTGCCTTGCTTAGAGTTATGCAGAAAACAGGCTGCCATGTACTTTTATCTAACTGTGAGTTTCTGTTTCTCATCCGGCCTGGCCTTGATCATTATAAGATCAATGGCTTGTTAAGGATATTAGGAGAGAGTGACACGCTGCTATATAAACTTAGTAAAACTGGATCCACAGACATCTATGGAAATGTCTGGTTAGGTCAAGTAAGATTCACTCTGAGTGCTCAGTTGTTACTCTTGCCCTTTGCTGTTGCTGTGAATAATGCCATGATCTTTATCTGCAAAGATAGATGGCCTCACTTGAACTAAATGGCTAGATTAGCACCAACAAGCGAGTTGTCAGATCAGAATTTATGCATCTGGACATTTGCCTGACAGTAACATCAAAGTCAGTACTGAAGGACTGTTGCATCATTACCTAATATAATATAATATAATATAATATAATATAATATAATATAATATAATATAATATAATATAATCAGTATTGTATAGTATAAGTCAGTACTGAAGGACTGTTGCATCATTACCTAATATAATATAATATAATATAATATAATATAATATAATATAATATAATATCCAGCCCATCCATCCAGCCATCCATTTTCCAACCCGCTGAATCCGAACACAGGTTCACGGGGATCTGCTGGAGCCAATCCCAGCCAACACAGGGCACAAGGCAGGAACCAATCCCGGGCAGGGTGCCAACCCACCACAGGACACACACAAACACACCCACACACCAAGCACACACTAGGGCCAATTTAGAATTGCCAATCCACCTAATCTGCATGTCTTTGGACTGTGGGAGGAAACCGGAGCACCCGGAGGAAACCCACGCAGACACGGGGAGAACATGCAAACTCCATGCAGGGAGGACCCGGGAAGCGAACCCAGGTCCCCAGATCTCCCAACTGCGAGGCAGCAGCGCTACCCACTGTGCCACCGTGCCGTCCATAATATAATATAATATAATATAATATAATATAATATAATATAATATAATATAATATAAGTGGCGCAGTGGGTAGCACTGCTGCCTCGCAGTTGGGTGATCTGGGGACCTGGGTTCGCTTCCCGGGTCCTCCCTGCGTGGAGTTTGCATGTTCTCCCCGTGTCTGCGTGGGTTTCCTCCGGGCACTCCGGTTTCCTCCCACAGTCCAAAGACATGCAGGTTAGGTGGATTGGCGATTCTAAATTGGCCCTAGTGTGTGCTTGGTGTGTGGGTGTGTTTGTGTGTGTCCTGCGGTGAGTTGGCACCCTGCCCAGGATTGGTTCCTGCCTTGTGCCCTGTGTTGGCTGGGATTGGCTCCAGCAGACCCCCGTGACCCTGTGTTCGGATTCAGCGGGTTGGAAAATGGATGGATGGATGGATAATATAATATAATATATTAAAAAAAACCTTGGAAGGAGACAAGATTTGATTGTCTCAGAGACACTTTCACATCCCATGAGACGAGTCTTCGTGCCAAGCGATGTAACCACGCCCTGGGCCAGAAGTCCCATGAGACAAGAGTTTATGCAAAGAGATTTGGAAAAGTCCTGCCTGGTTATGTCAGACACATTTCTTGTAGAGAGAAAGAAGCGATATTCACTCACAGGCAGTTATATGTTGCATTGTCACGATGTAATTCCAAACACAGAATCAAAATTCAATGCAATATTAATGAAAAGGTAAAAGTGAAAAGAGATTGAATATATGGACATAGGTGATATGACAGAAGTGCGCCTCGTGAAATGCAGATCACGCGGCACGGCAGCAGCAGCAAGCCAGCAGCTGATCGGGCAAAGAGGAGGTAAAAAAAAAACTTTGTGTTTCCCATTGTATCACTATTTATGAGGGGGTGTTGGAAGAGTGATCGCTTCTCCTTGGGGTGTGTTCAACCCCCTCTTCACAAGCGAGCAGCAGAGATGTGAAGTATTTGGCGGTGTGGGCAAAGCCCCCTACTAATATAATATAATAAGCATACTTATTATACTGAGAACTTTACATTGTGCTTTTGTTATAAGATGCATGTTGCATAAGATATTATGTGTTCTTAACAGCCTGTTGACAAAAGACAAGAGAACAAGTGAAAAGAGTTGGGGCAACATTGGCTACTGTGTTTAATGAAGATTTTTTAGTCTGTTTGTTGTGCTAGAAGTGCAAGAGTTAGTGAGAGTGATGTGCCTTTTGCCTGTGTTGGTCCCAAAATGATGACCTTTTCCTTGTGCTAATGTCATTTATGAAGGAAGAAACAGGAGAGGACACATGGTGTTGATAATGTTACACATCCTGATTGTTCAGGGTCATCCTGGTTGGGGGTGGAAGCAAAGGATGAGAAAGCTGCTGTGCAGCCTCTATCTCCATCACTCCTTGTCCTTTTTACATCAGGGAAGAGACCTTCTTTGCGCATGTGACAGTGATATTTTGCTTGAGTTACATAAAACAAGTACAAGTAACATGTCTGTTGTTTTTCTGACCTATGGCAGTAAAGATAGAAATTTTCTACAGTATGAAAGCTACTGTCACTTTGATAACATTGGACATTCCGGGTAAACCAGCATAGCCATGTGATAGAAAATGATAACATTTCAGATTAAATTGTATTTTGATCACACAGAAAACACGTAATAATTATTTCAACAAGCACATGTAACAACCTACTTTAATGTAGCAATTTATTCCTTACTAACTACTAGTCAGCTACTGAAAGGCGCAGGTTTTGTTGCCAGGTGGGCAGGAGATCTATTTGTACAGTTTATTGGCAGTGAAACTGTAGCAGCCTTTTCAACAGAATTTCAAGAATTCCAATCAAAAATAGCAGAGCTGCAACAGTATCAAAATGAGGACACTGTAAAACACAGGAAAACGCCTCTGCAAAAATTCCACAAGAGGTCAAAGGTTCTTGAATGCAAAATAACTTTAGGAAAAAAGATCTCCTAATTCTCTTCTTTTGGATATCTTTAGAAGTAGAAGGAAAGCAATCACACTTAGTAAGAAGATTCCAAAAGGCACTTTACATCTGCAAACATTTTAAGAACAATGGCAAGAACAGTAGGATGTATTTTCACAAGCTATACCATGTTTGAATTTAAAATGTATTTAGCATAATAATCGATGATTATCTAATTTTGATGATGCTTTACATTATATTAGAAGCTGGTTCTCTAAAGCTAATTCTTTTGAACTTTAATTTTGCAGTAAAAGCTTTCTCTTTTTCATTGTAATTACAGTCAGACAGAGTCTATTCCCTCTGTATTTATTGACCATAAATAATAATTCAGCATGTTTAGACAGTCACTTTTATATTAGCATTGAATTTTTGTGGTTATTAAGGGGTCTCTTAAATTAGAGGTGATGAGGAGTCTTGATTCATGTCAGTCTGGTGGTTTGAAGGAGGTGCGGTTCAGCATTTCAAAAGAGGCAGAGTTGTGTGTAGTCATGTAAGCAAAGAAACCCCATTCATACACATGGTTGTCATTGCTTATAATAAGCTTCAGAGAATTCTCAACACCTCATCTCATAAGGGCCCAAAAAAGCATTCCACTTATCTGTGGCTCTGGCTACTAGTCCGTGCTTCCCAGCTATAATTTCCTTTGTCCTCCAAATACCAGAACACAAAAGTTAAATGTTACTTTATTTATTTCCATACATTTATGTCCAGTATAGTTATTAATCCTGCTGACGCACTGCTCTTCAGATCAAGTACTGGTGGGAGGTGTAAAGACTGCATGTTCTTTCTCTTCTTGCGGGGGCTTTCTTGTTGCTGTCCAGTGACACATTGCATATTTGGAATTATAAAAATTAGTTGATGCCATCCATGTCTCTCAGAATTTTCCTGTCTACGTCTAGTTTTATCATACAGCAACTACTAAAAGTAATTTCAGATAAAGGTTAAATAATATACTGTAAATATGAGGAGTACATGTAAAATAAATGTAGCACAGTTGACACTATGTCTGTTTCACATTGCATGCATGATTTCTTCATGAGGTACCTTTATTGTGAAGTTAGCATGATCTTCTCATGTTGATATGTCCTCCACTTTAGGAATTCCTGGCTTCCTCACCAATTCAATTCAATGTCGTTAGAGATTATTAACCATGTTTGGCATTGCATTTAAATTTGGAACCAGTATTGTGCATGTTGCTGCTGGGGTAGGACCATATAGGTTTAATCAGGACAAAGTGAGTATAGAAAATGAATGGATGGTTAAATAGGCACCATAATATCATTTTTTTTCCTTTTGATTTGTTTCAGTTGAATCTTTGGAGAAAATATATATATACTAGTCATTTAGCCCGTTACAATAACAGGCGCTAGAACAGTAGTGCATAAACATTAGTAGGAACAGTCTATATTAAATGGCAAGGGACCTTGACCGCATTCTGTTTGTTGGTCGTATTTTTCTTTGTTTTTCAGCCTTTCTTTTGTTGATGTTTAGTTGCTGAGCTGACCGTTCTTCGTGGGCTGCCACCGTGTATTGTGTGTCTTTAATTTTCTGTGACAGTAATACTGTCTTGTACGTCCGCTGGCTTGTACGTCCGTAATATACCTTTAATTTTCTCTGGCGGTAATACAGGCGTGCGCGTCGGTAATATGCCTTTAATTTTCTCTGACAGTAATACTGGCTTGTATGTGGCTGTAATATGTGTCACTGTATTGTGTACCTTTAATTTCCTCTCGCAGTAATACTGGTTTGTATTTCCGTGAAAAGCCTCTAACTTTCTCTGACAGTAATATCGCGCATCTCACCGTACCCCACGCATGCGCACTTCACCAGAAGACACACACACACGGACACCTGGAAGCACACAGGGATTTTATTAAAGAGGATATATATATTTAAAAGGGCATTGAGCATATTTTATATAATTTTAAAAGTACCAGACTCTTAACTTGATTTTTTATTTTTAAATTTCAGGATCAGGAGGTTACAGAGCCTATCCGAGTAGCAAGGCTGAAACAATTCCTGGTCGAATTGCAGTTATGCACTTACACATATATGCCACAGTCACTTTTTCCAGCCCAGTTAGGTATCAACAACCAGGCTATCATGCAGATCTTTACTTTACTCACACACCTCAAAGATGAGCTCTAATTGGCACAGCAAGACTGAATGTGGGTATATAGGCCATTATGGACCAACAACTAATGCAGGGTTGGTAGCTGCCATGTTCTTGCTGCTGCTGTAATACACTGTGGCATTCCACAACCTTGAATTAAGTTCAGTCTGTCAGGAAATACATGATTGTTAAACATTAATTGTTGTTAATAATGCATTCTAATATGGTACTGTGTCAGTTATATTTAAATTTGGGAGATGATCACTAAAAATATGATGTACAAGTTACAAACAAATATACAGTAATAAGAAACCCAGAAATGAAGATAGCTGTTTTATAAAACTGGAGAAGTGGTACAGAAAACACTTGGGTTACAACAGGAAATTACATATTCTTTAATTATTTCCTGCTTTTCTAGTTACATGGTGAAAATCTAAGATGATTGCAGATATATGTAAGAAGGTGGTAATCAGTAAATTACAGGAATCATTTATGCTCTTAAAGATGGATGGGTTTCAAAGAAAGTAAATTCAGCTGAAAATGAATTTCTTCATTTTTGTAGCACACAATTCTCAGGCTGGTGAATATAACCCTTTGTAATGTTTCTATAGAAAAATGAAGGATGAAGTAAAGAAGGTTATGCCATCCTTACACTGTATTCAGGCAATCAGAATTCATGCTCAGTTCCGTCTATGTTTGGTAACAACCGCATCCACCCTATCTTGCATTAAGAATGCAACACTGGCAAGTAAAGTGCAGATTTTCAAAGTTCACTTTGTGGTCTGGTCATGTTTGACATGGTAAGGGATAGTCGTTCTTGGAAATGGATCTTACAGTGTAGCAAAATACCAACAAAAATCCATATGCATAAGTTAAATGTAATTTGTTGGAATTTCAAAACTCACTGAACCTAAAAATTAAGCTAAGGTTGATTAAATATGTTCTTTTTCTTTGAAAAGTACAGAATATTTTATCTTGCAATGCAAAAAAAATTTGATCTGTACAGCAGGAAGTACTTTGCATGAGAAACTATAACTGTGACAGAAAAACAACTTTTTATGCAGGTGGCTTTTTCATTTTGATGTTACAAAGATAAAAAAATCTGGTGTCACACATGTGCGAGTAGGAGGCAGCTGAAGGGCTTAAGTAATGGTAATACCACATCCGACCGGGGGCGGCAGGGTGCACTAACTGTCTTTATCAGTTCCCTTTCCCGAGAAATCCTGCCAGGTTCTGGTACCTCAGAAGACATCACTTCTGGGTCTAGGCCCTTCGATGACGTCACTTCCGGTCCAGACGACATCACTTCCATGTCCAGGGCCCTCGAAGATGTCACTTCTGGCCCAGATGATGCCACTTCCGGGCACGCCCCCTTCGATGACGCTACTTCCAGGTCAGTCCCCTTCGATGACGTCACGTCCCCTTTAAAGCCACCATTTTACCACCAAGGAATCAGTTCTGTTTTGGACTCAATATTGTGAACATCTCTGTCAATCTCAAAACCGTCTGCAGCCAGGGATATTATACGGGTGGCTGCCCCAAACCTTTTTATGATGTTTGGTCTGTGTTTTTATCACAAGTGGTGTAGCCGGCAGGATTTCGTCCCAGAAGAAACCAGGACAGGACCTAAACTTCAGCCTGTTAGGAAAGTATCGGGGCCGAGTTTCTGGGTGGGGAGTTCGTCCGGTGGTCAGGAAAGGCTCGGTACAGGCTCCGCTCCATAAGTGCAACCCCGGGCTAGTATCTTACCAGAAGGAGAGTGTAGAGGAGACATACAGATGTAGGCTGGTTTCTGGGAATGAAACAAAAAGGGCTTATTATGTTCTCTCGGACGAGAGAGCTGAGACCCCATTGGGACCAAGGACCAAGCTAAAAATGGGTTAACCCCAGACCAGCAGGTAGGGAGAATAAAAACTTGGAAATTCAATCCTAAGGGATCAGTTTAGGGTGCAAGCTATGGCCCTCTGGGAACAGGTGTCGTTATGGCTACGGCCATTTGAATTAACCCCCTTCCAAATAGTGCAGCAAATAGCCTGCTTTATTTTTTTACAAGGGCTTCCCCAGCACTTTGCCCAGCCGGTCTGGGGAGAATTCCATTCAATGGAAGAGCTGATGCGGCTCATAAAAAAACCTGAGTCAGCCTCGAAATCTGGGAGAGCAGAACGGTCCTCTAATGGATTCCCTAGAGATTACGTCCTATACCATAAGTCTCTGCGATAAGCTGGAGCCTGTTCTGGATAAGCTATCCAGGACCGAGGCGGAATGCAGGTGAAGGACGGAGAGCGTTTTGTGTGCCCTTGCTAATCCCCTGATGGTTTCCCATACGGGACAAGTAGTTGTAAATGGTTACAAACTCAAGGCATTGTTCGACTCCGGCAGTAACATTTCCATTGTTGATTGCCGATATGTGTTACCACAACAATAGATGAAAGTAAAGACCAGTATTAAATGTATTCACTGAGAAGTCTGTACCTATAAATCCGCCCTAGTTTTAATTTCTCAAGGAGGATTGCTAAAAAAATTCCCCGTAGCGGTCCTCCCCGATCCACCTTTTCCAGTAATACTGGGGCGGGACTGGACTAATAATAAATGCGGTGAGCAACAGACTACTCCTGATCCACACTTGGGCCTAGTTATAGATGAGGATGATTCATCTCAAGCTGTCTCCGCGCCATGTATTCAGCCGGCAGAGAGAGATACGGAAGCCCGTGAGGAGGACAGAGAGACTCTGGGACCGTCACAGGTGGAATCGTCATCCACATATACCTCGATGGTTCGGGACGAATCTCTGCCCCTTGAGGTCAACCCAGATCCTCTCTCCCAAATTCATTTTCAATTTAGAGAAATGCCAGCTTCTTTTAAAAGGAAGCAATGGAATGATGACTCCCTTAAATTCGCAAAACACGAAGTTGTTCTTGTTAATGGCCAACGCACACATCAGTCCATGCCACAAGGACCTCACTTCGTAATAGAGAATGACTTATTATATCGGGTCGCCGAGCATGAGGGGGAGGTCCGGAAATTGTTGTTAATCCTACGAACCTTCTGGCAACAAGTTTGTGAATTGGCACATTCTCACCTCCTTGGAGGCCATTTAGGCACCAAAAAAACCTTACAGCAGATCAAGCTCAGATTTTATTGGCCAGGAATTAATGAGGAGGTTTTTGTACATCTTGTCCGG
The DNA here is from genome assembly GCF_900747795.2 of Erpetoichthys calabaricus. NCBI lineage: Eukaryota > Metazoa > Chordata > Cladistia > Polypteriformes > Polypteridae > Erpetoichthys > Erpetoichthys calabaricus. Next base: position 31,886,836 of record NC_041410.2, read on the forward strand.
AGTGTCAATTACGGCAAATTCCTAGGAGGGGCCGTGCTCCTCTCGTTCCCCTTCCCCAAATTGACATTCCCTTTGAAAGAATAGGGGTCGATATAGTGGGACCATTAGAGCTCTCAGCCCGAGGACACAAATATATATTAGTCCTCGTGGATTATGCAAATTATGGATTATACCCAATACCTGGAAGCTGTTCCTTTGCGCTCAGCTATGTCTAAAGCAATCGCACGGACCAAGGGACACCTTTTACCTCGGAAACGTTCAGGGAAACGGCCAAATTACTGAAAATAAAGCACTTAAAGACCACGGTGTATCATCCTCAAACCGACGGTCTAGTAGAGAGGTTTAACCAGACTCTCAAGCAGATGCTTCGCAAGGTGGTCAGCGGGGATGGGAGGAATTGGGATCAACTCCTCCCATTCGTTCTATTTGCATACTGGGAAGTCCCACAAGCCTCTACGGGGTTCTCACCTTTTGAATTATTATACAGTCTACAACCCCGGAGTATATTAGATATTTTGAAAGAAGGTTGGGAAGGAGAGGCTCTTTCCTCTACAAATATATTGGAATATATTGTGCAATTACTCAACAGATTTGGAAAAATTCGGCCTATAATAAAAAGTCATATGGAAGAGGCGCAAGCAGCAAAGGCCCATTATTATGGTTGTAGCACGACGCTCCAAGAATTCCATCTGGGGGATCATGTCATGGTGTTGGTTCCCACCTCCCATTCCAAATTACTCGCCCATTGGCAAAGCCCTTATGAAATTAAGGAGAGGAAAGGACTCATCGACTATTTGCTGAAACAACCCAATTATCGACCAATAGAGCAGATTTATCATGTGAACTTGCTGAAGCAGTGGAAGGACAGGGATCCCGATCCCTCCTCCGCTCTGCCACGCTCATTCTTTGCTCTAATAGACACTCTTAATTTAGGAATTAACTTTCAGACAGAGACTGAAGCTGGAGTCAGCTATCCTATCTGTTCTAGAGGTGGTGAGTGAGAAACCCGGAAGGACCTCTCTGATTGCGCATGACATAATGACTGAGCCTGGAGTTATCATCCAAGAGCGTCCTGATAGACTCCCAGAGACAAAGAAAGTAGAAGTGGATCTGGAAATCAAGCGAATGCTGGAACTAGGAGTGATAGAGAAAAGTTTTAGTCCCTGGTCCACTCCAATCATCTTGGTTAGTAAGCCTGACGGCAGTTGGAGGGTTTGCAATGACTTCCGTCGGATTAACCAAGTCTCACAATTTGATGCTTATCCCATGCCTCACGTGGACAACCTTCTCGAAAGGCTGGGCCAAGCAAGGTTCTTGACCACACTTGACATGACAAAGGGGTACTGGCAGATTCCTTTAACGGATTCCGCAAAGGTGAAGACGGTATTTAGCACCCCTAGCGGACACTGGCAGTATCATATTCTTCCATTCGGGTTACACAGGGCTCCAGCGACTTTCCAGCGTCTGGTGGACAAAGTGCTCCGTCCCCATAATGCGTATAGTCATTTATTCCAGCACATGGAAGGAATACGTACAGCAGGTCAGAGCGGTGTTGCAGACACTAGGAGAAGCCGGGCTCCGAATCAATCCAAAGAAATGTTTCTATGGACTGAAAGAAGCTAAATATTTGGGCTACCTGGTGGGTCAGGGCACCGTGAAGCCACAGTGTTCAAAAGTAGATACCATTATAAAATGGTCCCGTCCGCGAACCAAGGGACAAGTCCAAGCATTTCACGGATTAGCCGGGTACTACCGCCGGTTTGTACCTCAGTTTTCTGAGAGAGCAACGTCCTTGACTGATTTGATGAAGAAAAGAGCTCCTAATAACGTAGTATGGATTGACAAGACGGAAGCTGCGTTCTGTGACTTAAAACAGGCTCTTACTTCAGCACCAGTGTTAATCGCTCCTAATTTTTCTCTCCTGTTTGTCCAGTGCCGTGTTGAGTCAAAGTGTCGATGGTGTTGAACACCCCATCATGTACCTGAGCCGGAAACTGCTGGATCGAGAGACCAGGTACGCAACAGTGGAAAGGGAAGCCCTGGCGATTAAATGGGTGATTACGCAGTTGAGGTACTACCTCTTGGGACAACAGTTCACTCTAGTGTCGGATCATGCTCCTTTACAGTGGATGGCCCTTCACAAAGATTCAAATCCACGGGTCAGTAGGTGGTTTCTTGACCTACAACCTTACAAGTTTTCGCTCATTCATCGTAAGGGCTCTCTCCATACCAAAGCTGATGCCCTCTCTTGTGCTCATGACCTCTTGGTGCAGGTCGCCCGACCTGGTGGGTCTGGACTAAGGGGGGGAGGGGGGTTCTTGTCACACACGTGCGAGTAGGAAGCAGCTGAAGGGCTTAAGTAATGGTAATACCACATCCGACCAGAGGGCGGTGTGCAGTAACTGTCTTTCTCAGTTCCCTGCAGACCTTTCCCGAGAAATCCTGCCAGGTTCCAGTACCTCAGAAGACATCACTTCCGGGCCCAGGCCCTTCGATGACGTCACTTCCTATATGGGCCTTTAAAGCCGCCATCTTACCACAAAGGAATCAGTTCTGTTTTGGACTCAGTATTGTGAACATCTCTGTCAATCTCAAAACTTTTTGCAGCCAGGGATATTATACGGGTGGCTGCCCCAAACCTTTTTATGATGTCTGGTCTGTGTTTTTATCACACTGGATATTGAAAAGAAGAATATACTTTACAAAGTGAGCTGCCTAAAATATGCTTTTGGCATGTACTGTTTAGATAGTGTTGATGTATAAGAGAAAATCATTTTTGTGTGGTGAGTAAAAGATTTACTAGTGTTTGCATGCAATAAACATGGCAAGGGCAAAAAACTGTCACACTGGACCTCCGAGTGACAGAGAAGGGCTCAGACCCTTATTCTACATGCCTTTGTAGACAGACAGCGACCACTAGAAGGCAGCATGAGAAGGACCCTGAAACTTTATCCACTTATGGCACTAAACTGAAACTGTGCCAAGAAAGCTCTGTTGTCAGTATCTCATTATTACTTTGTCCTGCAACATTTTATGTTCTCTTCATCATCACAGGTTAGCAAGAGAGATGCTTCTTTCAGATGTTGGTTAGTAAGAGAGAGAGTGTGAGGTTAAACAAGTAAATATATAGATTTTTTGTCCAACCCGTACAGCCAATAGGGCGTTGTAGTACTTAAAGGCTTCTGAACCAAGCCAATTCCAAACAGCCATACTTCAGACCAATGGGGGAATAGAACATCTTAACACCTGCCCCCAAACCATATGTTAAAGTACACCTTAGCCTATTTGCGGGGGTAGAAATGACTTTAGCAAAGAAACATTCGGCAAACTGGTTTAAAACACATCCCCCAAATCCTGTCGTAAAATTCAAACAGACCGAATCCTAAGGGGGGGGTGGGGGTAAACACTAAAGTACATTGCTTTTCCTAAATAACAAATAAAGACATACAAAATATTCATCAAGTTATATGTGAAATCTCACATCACAACAAACATTTTATTTTTTTCCGGTTTACTATTACTGAATTTAATGTTGTTGTTAATTTATACCTTTATTTTACATTTTGCAATGCCGTTTACTTTTTTTTAATGGATGTAGTCATTTTTGTATTACTTTCATAGGCCCCACCATACTGTTGATCACAACAATGCTTGTTGCAGGGTATGTTGACAGCGGTGTAACTGATGCCCCCACAGCACAAGTGAGACAGAGGGAGGCTAGTGACCAAAACACCCCCCTCATCAGACCTTGATAAAGCCAGCCAAAAATATATATATTTAGTTTTTGCACGCAGAAAAAATACTGATCGTCATAGCAGGAGATTATAGTACAGCAGATGAGTCAAGCATTGTAGTAAGTTTGACAAAAGAGGCTTCTTCTTCTTGTTTTCCTTACCCACCTCTTCTAGCCATATTAATAAACAACTACAGAACAACCTCATAGCCTAAAGTCAGATAGAAATAACAATATGTATATTTGAATAGAAATAGATAAATAATAACATTGGGTTCTCAAAATGTTTTGCACATTAACTTCATCACAACACGGGTTTAAATTAATTTGATATGCAAGAAAACATTTTGATTGAATAAGGAATTGTGTTGAGAGGGAGGTAAGTTTGAAATACAGTAGAGCACCCATTTCATATTCTTCTGGGGACTGACAACAAAAAAAAGTGTTAAATGCAGGAAATTGTCAATGATTTCTGAGGAACTGAATTAGTGCAGGTCTGGGTTTAATATGTTAGTTTTTTTATTTTTATTTTCCCTGCAGTTTTTATTATGATTAATAGTTATGATGAAGTGTCCTGATTTTGTCTATTTAAGTTAGGAAATTATTATTGTCTTTTCATATTGTTATTCTTTTTCTGTTGTGTTGTTAATAGCAACTGTGTCATTGTTAAACCACTGTGTACAACCTTGCGTTTGATTTTTGAGACCAAAGAAAGCTCCATTCACACTGCAGTTTCATTCCCATTTTTTTACTTATATGTGACACAGATCTGATGTTTTTAGAGAAGTGTGATGAGCGAAAAAGATATGGAATCAAAACTTTCAGAAAGGATTTACATTGCTCTCATAACAACTTTTTGCATCCAGCCCTGTTCCATTGCACTGTGACTAGTAATTTGGGTCACTTGTTTCTACGTACAGAACACCAGCAGTAAGAAATGCACACAAGCCAACAGCTCTGATCTTTTGTTTCCTGTTTCTCTTCTGTGCCATCACGACCTTATGAATTTGCAGAAACAACGTAAGGTAGAGCAACAATGAGAATCTGTCTGATAAAGTTGTTTTATTCATTCAGGATAGGCACATGTACTCATATCTGATTTTGATAAGTCTCAAAATTTACTGGAATAAATATCAAGAAATCAGATATTAGGCAATAGTCAGGATACAGTCACTTCTAGCTGCTTTGTAAATGTAGCCTTAAAAGTCTCACGCTTCTTTAGACAATGGCTGTTGTGAGAAGACAACCCGGACACAAACAGACAGACACCGGCAGTTCTAAACAACACACACGTTTTATTAAACAAGGTCCCCAAAGTCCAAGTCCCGCACACACACAGTGTTCCAGCACCAAACACCCTTCAATTCAGGACCTCTCAGTAGTCCTCCTTGGGCTGCATTTCCGCCTCACTCCTGAGCGTTGCCTTCTTCCACCCTACTCCGGCTCCTTGACTGTAGGAAGGCGGCCACTTTTATATTCACCCGGATGTTCTCCAAGTGCTCCCTGACGTCCTTCCGGCAGCACTTCCTGGTGTGGCCGAAGTGCCGCATGAGCACCCAGAAGCACTCCGGGCGTCCCTGGAAGTTCCTCCACCAGCACTCCCAAGTGTGGCGGAAGTGCAGACATCCCGGGCTCTATGAAACTTGGGGCGCCCCCTAGCAGTGGCCACGGGCCCCAATGGGGTTGAGCCTCCATGCTCCGTTCCTGTGGTCCCCACACCAACCAGGGCGGTTGCCCCCTCGTGGCCCAGGGGATGTGTAGTCCTGGTCCTTCCAGGCGTCCCGGCTGGGTCTGACCCCCAGCCGCCTGCCACACTGTTTTATGTTGAATGAAAGGCATCAATAAATGTTAAATGTGTGAGAAAAACACTAAATATAGGAGCATTAAATCAGGGTTCCAAATAAATGTTTTTTTCAGGGAGGGCCCCTTATCACTGCTGTTGTAAGGGGGCCCATGAAGTTTGTGCTACACCCCTGCATGTGTACCAGTCATGATGTAACATGTGATGTTATCTTGGAACCACTGCAAAAGATGGAGGTACACTCAGCCAAAAATTGGATTCTCAAAAGACAGACCTACAATAGTCTAGCAGTACAGCAACAAACAATTACTCAGATGTAGTTTTTACTAGTGACAACATTTAGCTTCCTGACTTCAGCTGTGGTTTGTTGTTTTGGTTTTTAATGAAAGATGCTCTTGCCTTTTGTGTTTTGAGCCCTGCCTAACTAATAACCATTCTCAACAAATTTCTAAAACAAGACAGCTATATCTCTGCTACTCTAAACTAATCTCAGAGTGTTTGGACTTTCCGTTTTCTAAACAATCACAAAATCTTGTAAAGGGCCTCCAAGTCAACAGGTGACATTGTATGCATCATAGCTAGGGCAACTGGATTTAGAGACTTGATATCTTTATATACAAGCTGAACTTGGCGATATCAGCATCAGTTGTGTAACTTTTTACCATAGTTGTCATGCTTTGGCTTTTGCTTTAAAATTTTTTATAGTCATTCCGTGGCCTCTAAAACATTTGAGATACAGTTTGGGGGTTTTAATTGTTAAGAAATACAGTCAACATAGTTATATTATAGGTAATATTTTCAATATTTTGCATGTTTTTGTTATGAAAGCCACCATTTTGTGCCCTTTGCTATCTTTGTTGCCTGGCAGGTGCTAGGTAAGTTGAACAGGAAGTGTGCAGTGTGTGACATCATGGGGTCATAGGTATAAAAGTCACATCCTAGTTTGTCCAAGTTTGTTAAATCATTCTAAAAAGCCTAGCATTTTATTCTAGTTTGAATTCTTGTTACAGACTTCTTTCTGTCACTCTGACCATGATCTTTTACATATGTTTTTGCTAGGTTTGCATGTAAATTCTTACTTTTGATTCTCACTTTTTTCCAATATTGTCTATGAATTTATCTTAAATTCTAGGCTTTGTTACTCGATTTTCACTCTCCCAGTTCTGACCTTATGTATTTTGCCACAAGTGTCTCCAGTTTCAATTTCCCACTCCATGTTATTGTTTCCAAGTGCAGTGAGCACATCATTTATGTATTGGATTTCAGTTTTGTCTGCTTAGGATTATGTTTTCCCTCCATCTGTATGCTTTTTACATTCATTTTTCTCATAGTTGAGTTATTTGAAGTCTTTGTGGTAACATCATTGCATTAACATTTTGATGTTTCAGCAAAACTATCACTGTCATAATCATTTGTTCTGGACATTACTGCATGTGGTATTATTATATTTAGGCTCTAAAAGAAGGTGACACTCATTCTACCACATCAAAGTTTTTCATCAAAGTTGAAATAACAGCAAGTCTATGACGAATTTATAAAAAAAGGGAAAGGGCATAGAATAGGGTCTTAGTTTTGTTTAATGTCGTTGGATTCTACACTCGTTTTTTCTTGCTCTCATTTTTGCTTTTGAACTTGACCTTTTTCACTGATTGTGATTTTTGGCAGACCCCTCACCACATCTCTGTGCTGCAAGCCTTTGCCATTAATAGCTTTCTTTGGTGATAACAAATCATTAATACCAGAAGTGTTGCCATGATTGGACCTGGATGGAGTTCAAGGCTGCCACACACCAGAGTTGAATTGTGACTACTATTGTGAACCGAGAAAGGCTAAGCTATTGGCTGAAGAGAGGCCAGGATCTAAAGACCTGGGAGGCGAGGAGGAGTGTTTCATTTGTGGTGGCTAGTGTTGAGAGAGTTGGTTAGCAATTCTACCCCACAAAGTCTGAAAGTCTGCTTAGGAAGGCTTAGTGGAGCTGCAGAGTTTCATGCTCCCTTTCTTTATTTGTTGCTCTGAGTTTTTCCATTGATACTTCCTTCCTTGCAAATTTTAGTTAAAACAGAGGCACCATTTTGATAATGTCTTGTTTTTTTTGGCATTAATCCAGGTGTATTGTGCCATGAAGTGCTCTCGTCTTTTACTGTTGGCACTCCCAACATGTAATGATCAAAGCACCAGGAAGAACCCTTTGTACAAGACATACAAATGATGATAAACATCTGATAAGCATCCATACTGCAAATCAGTACTGACCCGAGAAGTAAATTAGGTCAGTAAAACTTTGCCTATTGCTATCCTGCTCATACAAAATTCAGCAACACTTGTTTGCTTCTCATTTGCGTTCATTTTGGCTGACTTGTGTGAATGAACTTTTTAAACTTTCTTCATGATTCTTGTTGTCTTATAATGGTTGAAGAATTCAATTTATTACTATTTAAACAACTGATGTTCATATACAATCCCTCAAAAAGCATTTCATTTTATATTGCACCTTTGCCACAGTAAACCACACCCCAGATATTTTACAGGTTTTGCATAATTATGGGTAGAAATTTCAGCTCAAAGCATTTGGGTCTCAAGTTCAAATCCAGGCAGATATGTCCTCTATACATAATTTGCAGTTTTATCTAGCATTCACATTTCTGACAGAACCTGCTTCATGTAGTATAAGGGGGCCTGAACCTATTCTGGCAACATTGAGCTCAAGGTAGGACTCAGCTTTAAATGGAGTGCCAGTCTATTAAATGGCATACTCACTGACAAAGTGCTTGGTTAGATCATCAATTAATTTAATTAGTATGAGTAAGAAGATAGAGAGTGAGACGCAAGTATCGTGATTACCCACTAAGACTAACGGAAATTGTATAAATGCCACACAGACCGTGCCCAGGCTGGCGTTAGACTTGGGGGGTAGAGAGCTGGCAGCACTGCTAGCCACTGCAAGTTAAGTCCAACAGATGCTAAAAAATGGTCTTTGTGTATGGAATACGTTCATGTGAAGTATTAATGTGTTGTATGTTGATTAGCACTTGCAAGGAAGAATTCCCCTTATTAAATCAAAACAGCTAAATACTTCTGTCTTTTCATTCAATAAATAAGGGGTTAAAATGCATAACATAGTGATGCAATAATTAGTGTAGCCTTACTGAATGCCACAATTACAAAAATGTTACTCTTGAATTCCAGTGTGCATTCTAAACTGCCTAATGATGGTGCGTGTTATAAAAGGTATCACAAAACAGAATGATTAATTGAGCATGTGTAGTATTTCTGTTGGTAACCATAACCTGTCCGTTAACTTTGAAATTACACATTCAAAACAGCAGATGGCAAACAGTTATTCAATGAAAGACTAATACTGCATTCACACATTTTTTTGTAATTTTGGGAGTTACCAATCGTAACATCACGCCTTCACATTTTGTTCTGTTTGCATGTATTTCTAGTTGGGGGTAGAAATGTGTAAGAGCTGTTCATTAACTGGTCAATTCATGCAAAAAAGCAATTAAATATTTGCCATCCTTTTTTCTTCATGAAAACATAATGCAAAGGAAATGCATCAGGTAAGCATCACATCACATAAAGTACACCATGACCACAAAATGTTATTTCTCGCTGATTATTTTTTGATCTTGTGCAATAAAATGAGGTGAGAGGTCAGGATTAGTTCAAAACTCTGTCAGGCTGGGTAACAAACTTATCTGTAAGTTCTCACATTTTTGCTACCATTTGCAAGAGTGTGCATGTGAACTTTACATGCTAGTAAGCTCATAGTTTTCAAACCTCACATAGTGCATGAAAACAGTAACAGCCCCACTAAATTACTTGTAAGTGAGGGTTTAACATTTCTAATCTAACATGAGGTTTATAATTTTGCAGTGTTTTTTTAACTGAAGTGTTTATGGCAAGTGCTCCATACTATCAAAACTAACTATTTAACCAACTACCAGATTCCAGCATCTTATAATTTTTGCTCATAGTTGTCGCCTGTTATTTCAACCTTGACTGTTCCATTTGTGTCAGAGTGTCAGGGTATGCAATTAGTAGTTCAGTCCAACAGATGGAGCAACATTTTGAAGTACTGTAATCTATTGTAGCACTTTAGAAAGTACTAGCCAACCCGCGCATAATTATGTATTGATGGGTGAACACTTCCTGAAAGACACAGTTGTCCAAATGGGGTGGGTTTGAGGATACGACTGTAAGTGAACGAAAAGATGGAACTCTGGAGAGAGCAACATACAATTGTCCGTGACTGAAAACTGGAAGACCGCCGCCATGCCCCCATATCCCAGAGCGAGGGACGGGGCTGGGCGGCAGTCGGGCGCGGAGGGCAGAACGGGGGGAGAGGGGAAGAACACCCTTTCCGCCCCCTCCGTCTCTCCGGAGAGAGGGCGGGGAAGCGGGCCCGAGAAGTTTCGGGTCCTAACCGTCCAATGACAGGTCGGCACAACCAGTAATGATCCTTCCGCAGGTTCACCTACGGAATTACGACTTTTACTTCCTCTAGATAGTCAATTTCGATCGTCTTCTCGGCGCTCCACCAGAGGCCGCGAGCGACCGCGGCAGGGCCAGTCCGAGGACCTCACTAAACCATCCAATCGGTAGTAGCGACGGGCAGTGTGTACAAAGGGCAGGGACTTAATCAGTGCAAGCTTATGACCCACACTTACTGGGAATTCCTCGTTCGTGGGGAACAATTGCAAGCCCCGGTCCCCATCATGAATGGGGTTCAACGGCTTACCCATGCCTCTCGGCGCCTGGTAGACAGACGTTGATCCATTCAGTGTAGCGCAGGTGCAGCCCCGGACAACTAAGGGCATCACAGACCTGTTATTGCTCAATCTCACGTGGCTGAAAGCTTAGCAGCTGCGATAGTTTTACACTCCAGTACATTGCGGTGAATGCTGGTAACAGTCAGGCAGGCGGGCGGGCAAGCGTTCTCGTCCCATGGTCTTAGAGTTGGTGGGCGTGGCTCTGTGAGTTGGCGGGCGTGGCTATGTCATGCGTATCCCATGGTGGTCTTGCGTGCCCTGGTCGGCTGCTTAGTGAATTATATATATAGATTCCATAACAAAAAGATGGATAGATTAATGGATTTGATGATAATAATACCTTATGTAGTGTTTTTGTTATTAACTGTTATCTGCTCTTTAGCTTTGTTGTTACCTGTTAAAAATGGCAGGTGATGCAAATCTTTTCAATTAGCCCTTTCACAAAATTCGGAAGTGAGATATCAGCAGTTAAACCTTTTTCCGGTTAGTAAGTCAGCAGTGAATCATGATTATTCCACCTTTCTCTTTTCATTTGCAAAAATTGATTTTAATGAAAAAAGAAATGTTTTGTTGAAAAGTACACGACAAAATCATAAAAAGTGGGCAAGGGCTAAACATTTTTCATGGACAGATTATTTTATAATACCTACACAGGTTTCTTAACTTTCTTATGCCAGTATGTTAAAAGTTTCAGCTAGCCTGTTTTTTATAATTAACATTAGCTTGCTCAGTTTTGGCAGATGTCAGTATATTGTAATATAGAATAAACAAGGTAAATGCTAAAAGGGATCCTCCTCTGTGTGCTTTGATCCTCAAATGACAATTTCCCCTTGGGATTATTACAGTATACAAAAGTCAAATCAAAAAACAAAAATAGCTATAATCTTATTAATAATAACCATATTTGATCTATGTTTACCTAGTGACCATTCATCTTAGTACTGTATCAAAAGTTTTTTGTTGTATATGTGTTATTAATTTCTTGCCAAGAAACACGCAGATATGCAGCATTAAATGTTTTTTTAAACTTATGGTTCATTTTGGTAATCAGGAAAAAAAAATATTTAATCACATATCAGGTTGTGTATACTTACAAGGAGCACATGCTGTTGTGTAGTTGGTTGTATTGCATTATGAGGGGACTTGGTGTTCTGTTTTCCATCAGTGCAGACTCACACATTAATTCTGAGAGGAGCCTTTGAAGAGCCAGTTCACATGTTGGGAGGACACCAATGTTTTTCCAGCTAAAAGGACTCGGCACAATATCAGTCTTAATGAGGCACATAAACTTTATAGATTCATCACATTTGAAGTATTAACTACAACAATACTTGTTGCCACAGCAAGTAATAACATTTTATTCTTTGTCTCCTTTGATGGCTTTGATTCTTTTTCTTCTCTGTGTACCATCAGTCAGAAAGCATTGAACAATAAAGTAAAGCTATTTTAGTTTTGAATTCGAAAAAATGACACTACTGAACTGTTGTTTTGCGATTCTGACATTGTTATGAATAAGTGGAAGAGAGTTTATCCATCGACAATTCCTACCAGAAGAAAACAATTGTGTCAAAATAGCTAACTGTATGGTGCCATATCACTGCATGACTTAAAAACGTGTGCATGTAAAGGCTTCAACTAACAGGTAACACAGTATTGACCAGTAATTCAATTTTCTGAAAACATGCAGTAGTTGTGCAGTCCCGCAACACTGGAATGGATTATGTGTGGATGAGAATGTTGTGATACAGTATGTTTTTACTGTTTTCTGTAGTATATTTTACAGCAGTCATTATCCTTTAATCTTATAATCGTCTATTTCAATCAGTGTCAAGACATTTAAAGTTTAATTTACAATGGATGGTGTATGACACTCTACAGATTGTCAAAATGTTGCAAAACATATATCTGATAAGTTACTTTTAGAAACAAAAAAACTTAAATCATCTGTTATCTGTTGTCACACATGCACAATTAGGGAGTAGCCAATGGGCCCAATGAAGTGTGAAAGAGCGAGAGACGTGGGTTTAAGACAGAGTATAAATGCCTCTCTCTTTTCTTCAGCAGAAAATGAGAAGAACACAAACCAACAACACCTTAAAGTTCCACTCCGCTACTCATCATCTTGACACTCATAGACGACCTAACTTCCATTCCTGGTCCTTCATCTAATTCCTACGTCTGTCCCTGCTGACTCCCTCTGGCCCCTCTCCAATGTTACCACTTCCAGCGACTCCTGATGACGTCTACCCTGCCACTTATTGTCCACGTTATCCTCATCTCCTCAGCCTATTGAACTTCCGGTTTCAATTCTGTATAAACTCATTCCACCTGTTATATGATATCTGCTGTTTTGGTTATTCTTTTAAATCTCAGTATCAGACCTTTGCTGATCTCCTTGGCTTTGGAGATTATATGGGGACGGTTCCCCAACCCTTAACATGTTCTCTCTCTTGTTTATTTCTCCACAAGAATGTGTATTTTTCACATTCTTTAAAAGGAGATATTAAAAGGACACCCACTTGGGCCAAGCTTTTATTTTTATGAAGCGCTTTAGGACACGTCAGGACAATGTTGGTACCCCATTTAGCAATAAACCAAAATCCCTTTTCCAAAACATAGTATTTATAACATAATGAGAGAAACTCTGAACAGATAAACAGCTTGTTCAACAGTGATAAATCCTAACAGATGGCTTCCTTCACTACTGTTCCACTAATGACAGTAATGCGACAGTTGAACATTGTCTTTTAACAGGCCAAAGTTTGTAACCAGGAAGAGGAATTCTTAGAACATGAAAACCAAAATCACTAAACAAAATCACAGTTAAAAAATCAAAACCAATATTCTGAGCACAGGCTGAAAAGCATGAGAATGAACTAGAATAATAAACCAGGAGATGAATCAAAGCCAAAGTGCCAGAAACAGGTCAATACCAGAAAGATGTTAATTCTAAACACCAAAGCCAAAGCAAAACCCATGAATCATAGGTAAAAAGAAAAGTAAGATATTACAAAACCCACAATTCAAATTGTAATGCACAAAGCAATTTGTTTTTATCCTTAATCATGGATACTAAACTTTGTCATGCCTGGTATTTAAAGCATCGCATCAGTGATGTCAGGCACAGTGATGTTCAAAACCACAACCTCCAGTAACCAAGAGCACCCAGTAGCAAAACAAATGGCGGAGCAGTGTCACAAAAATAATGACAAAATACAGTAATTAATACTAATTTCCAGAGGTAATAATTAATAAAAATGAATAGACAGAAATACAAAATAAATCACCAGAGTAAATGAAAATCCGATAAAAAATTCAAAATAAACCAAATCATAGCATCTACATTTGTATATCAAGGGGTTAAACTTATATTGCTGTAACATGGGATACTCCTAAAGACATTTTATTCCTTTATAACTTTCTAATTGGGTGTTTTTGTAGTTCTGTAATTCTTTTTCATCACCAGTCAATCTGGGTACACCAATGCCTGTAGCCAATGTATTGTGTTCTGAACCTGGCACACAAAAAGATAGAAAAAACTATATATATTGTGGCATGCGGCTGGGAGTGGTACCCAGCTGGGACGCCCGAGAGGACCGGAGGAGGGCTCACGCCTCCTCCAGACCATGAGGGGGCGACCGCCCTGGTTGCTTTGGGGGCCACGAGTGCAGAGGTTTGAAGCTCAGCCTTGTAGGGGCCCGTGGTCACCGCCAGGGGGCGCCCCAATGCCTGGAGAGCCCTGGACTTCAGCACTTCTGCCACACCAGGAAGTGCTGGGGGGAAAAGGAGCAGGGACACCCGGAGTGCTTCCGGTGATACAGCCGGCACTTCCTCCACACTGGGGCGTGTCAGTGAAAGATTGCCGGAGCACACCTGGAGCACATCCGGGGGAAGATAAAAGGGGCCGCCTCCCTTCATTCAAGGCTGGAGTCGGGTGGAAGAGGACGAGGTCTGGAAGGAGAGAGAAGGAGGCGGTCTGAAGGAAAGGCATCTGTTGAGGGCCTGGACTGTGGTGATTGGTGCTGCGGCACTGGGTTTTGAGTGTGTTCATACTTGTACTTATTGTAAATAAACGTGTGCTGGGTGACAAAATGATGTCCGTCTGTCTGTGTCCGGGCTGCTTCCCACAATATATATAACCCATGCCCGGCAGGGACGCCCCTTCTGCATCTGTTCCGGGGGAGCAACCATGGGCAGCTCAATACCTCCCCCGGGACGTTTGGTGGCAGCCTCCCTGGCGGACAGTGATTCCCCAACCCGTCGCATGGCTCCATGGGAGATGGAGTCCTCCACAGCCTGGTTGGGGGCTCGGATGGCCGCTAGGGGGAGCTGCATGGAGTCAGCAGCCTGGCTGGACGTGTCTTCAGCTCCACCCGGAAGGGCAATTAGGACCAGGTGGTCAAGCACCTGGAACACTTCCGGGTGGGATATAAAAAGGGCCAGCCACCACCACTAGAGAAGCCAGAGTCGTGAGGAGGAGGACTAAGCCTGAGGAGGAGTGGTGGTAAAGGAAAGAAAGGTTGTTGCTGAGTTGGAATAGTGCTTGTGGACTGTGTATTGCCTGTGGGTCATGGGGAAGACGTGCGCCCACGGGGGAAGAAAAATAAAGTCTGGTTGTATTTGGTACGTGCCTCTGTGTCTATCTGTGTCGGGTCGGGCGCCTATATAGCGCCTTTGTTAAAATATATATATATATTGTATTATATATATATATATATATATATATATATATATATATATATATATATATATATATTGTCACACACATGTGCATGGGAGGCAGCTAAAGGGCTTGAGTGACGGCAGTTCTGAGACATGCCGGGAGGTGGCAGAGTGCACTGACTCTTTTTCTCTCTTGCCTGCAGACCATTCCCGGGAGATTCCACCCTGGCTCTCGTGACATCATTTCCGGGACTAAGCAATGGAAGGAGACCTTACTGGCTCCGGCCCCTCTGACGTCACTCGAACCAATGGGAGAACAAACACGACCCTGATCCTTATGACCTCACTTCCTGTCTTCCCCTTTAAAAACCTGCCCCTTTTCCTAATTCCTCAGTCTTGTCTTGGACTCAATTGTGTTCACATCAGTGCTGTTTATTTCAGAAAAACAACTTTGCAGCCAGGATACCATATCATACGGGTGGCTGCCCCAAACCTTTATCCGAGTATGTCTCATTTGTGGGACAATTTATAATGTAAACAGACCTGCAAGCATCACTACCCAAACTAAACTGGCAGGCTTCCATCCTGCTTACACACCTATAATAGAGGCAGTCTAAAATTCACAAATATTCAAAGGGAAAGAGGGAAAAACTAAGCCAAAGAACTGAACAAAATTCTTTTGCCATTTAAATATTTATTAAAATAGTTCAAAAGTGAGTATCAAAAAGGTAGGAGAAAATAGTAGGGTTTACTAAAAGGCAAACCTAAAAGCGAACACATCCTAAAATTGTAAAGCAGGAAAATGATCTTAATTTGAGAGCAGAGCGTCAAAACCAGGAAATCCAGAGAGAAAAACACAAAATGAATAGACAAGAACAACATCTCAATGCCAGTGCTGCAGTGTTACTGCAGTTTCTCTTTATACTGCATACTGCTGAGGCAGCCCCCGAGCTGCATCATTATATGGTTCTGCTCCCTGGGGATTCACATAAAGGGGACAGGGTAGAAAATACAAAAAAGAAATACATATATTCATGACATAAAATAAAACTTCATATTAAATAGAAAAGGACAAAACAAAGAACAGAAATAATAATACAATTCACAAAATTGTATTTGAGCCTGGAATAAAATTCCTTGCTGATATATAACACCTTGGTTGTGGACTCCAAAATTCTGAGTGCCACTGCCCTAAAAGTGCCAGGGAATCTCAACAAACCCACTGGTGACAGTTTATAGGGAAAGGGAAGTCTGCGGTCCAGAAAAATGAGATGAGAAATGAAATGAGGGTTTATTATTGTGTCATATAAGCTATTTTCTGTTAACTTCCTAATTAGTTGCTTCTTTAACTTCCCTAATTTTGTCTTCAATGTACAGTAGCTGTTCTGTATTTATCACTTTCCTAAAGTTCATGTTGATGCGATGTTGCAGTACAATTTCTTGGCATTGCCCACAAAGGAAACAAAGAAATAAAAGATGATGCAGTCAGGAGGTGTGTCTGGGACAGAAGGCTGGCATTCCTCTTTCAAAGCTAGCAAGAACCTCAATGCCATTCATGTGGTTCTCAATGCAACAGAGTTCATTGACTTCAGAAAGCTAAGAAGGAGTTAGCTGAGTATTTAAAAGAGTAACATAAGCAGATTTAGAAAAAAGGAAGTTTTTACATGCTACAAAATTTACCCCATTTCCATATGTTTCTGAATGTTGTTAAGATTCATGGGCCATTTCAAATGCTTACCTTTAACCATCTATTAATTTTTAGAATTTCATTTTCTAGTTTTACATTTGGGAGCATTGGTGTTCACTATGGTAGCATATAGTGCCAAGGTAGTTATCAGTGCCTAAGGGGGAAGTAAATATTTGCCTGCATATCCTTACTCAGTAACATTTTGAGTAGCCAGTAAGTATAACATGCACATTTTTAGGGTGTGAGAAACAAACTGGAGCACCTAAACACACATAGACAAAGAGAAGTGGCAAATTCTACACAAACACCAACCAAGTCAGAATTTGAACCCAGTCTTGTGAAGCTGTAAGGCAGAAGCACCAGCCCTTGAATGTGTGAATGACAATACAAATAATAAAGCTTGGGAACCCTTCACAACAGGTAAAGCGTCATATCTGTGATAAAAAAAGTGGGGATAATCCTAAAAATTTCACCTAATAGTACATGAGCTTTTGATTAATTTAAAGATGACCCAGTATACACATTCAGTTACTGCTCACCTTCCGGCAAAACAGACTGTATGAAGAGGAAGGTTAATTTCTCCTCAACAGGGACTGCAATATTGAAGAAGCAATGGCCAGATTTATATAATCTACAGCTGATTGTGTGGTTGAAATTTAAAATAATACCCAAAATCATGTTGGTCTAATTCATTTTAATTAGCTTGCACACTGCACATGTACTATATAAAAGCTAAGTATTACATTATCAGGCTGGCTCTAGGCACTGTTGCATCATGGAAATTAAGAAATCTTGGAAAAGGTGAAACAGGAGTTATCAGAGTGCTCAAAAGCAGCAGTTCCACAAAACTTTGGTTCAGTCTGGCAGCTGGGATTCAAGGTCAAGGGTCAAAGTATCTGCACTCAGCTGAGCCAATCAGGCTCCGGATTTTTTAGGTGGGGCGAGTCAGTGCAAGGGGAGTTTAGCATTTGGCGTCTTCTTCACTGAATCATGGTTTTTCCAGCTGGCTATCAGAGCTGTGCATTCTACCCACATCCTGGTATGGGCTGTGAGCTTTGCTGTGGGAGATGTCATGGTACATAGAGTTCATGTCATCCAAGTTCAGACCCTACAAAATCCCAAGAAAATGAAATGTGAAAATGAGTAATCATTAACTATCAGGGACACAAGAAGTTTCACAAATGCACAACTTTAACATTCAGCTCTGCAATCTTACAGTGTGATGGAAGTACAGTATGTTTCTGTAATGCTTCAGCTCCCTTTTGCAGCATAATTGTAAGGCAGAATGAAGAACTAACTGCCTGATATCACGCTAATGCAAATCAATGGCTACATTTTAAACAAATCAACGTCCAATCATATAACAGTCAATAACTATGAACCAATATATATTTTCATTACTAAAAATAATGTTAAAAATATGACAACTAATAACAAAGGGTATGTGAAACAAACAGTATTTGTGGAAAAATGATGGTTACATTTCCCCAATTCTTTTTTCTCCCAATTATAGTTAATTAATTAAAATAATTCTTCTATGACAAGCCCTGACCAGCATATGTGGTATGGAACGTGTTATCTGTCAGCTACCTTATTATTGACAGATCTTGTTCTTACCTGCTGACTTTGAAATCCTGGAAAACAAATGGGCTTAAAAATATGAGCAGCTATCTAAATTTTAAATTGGACTCACTTTCACCCTTTATAAGGTGAAACAGTTTAACAATGAAGACTCTATACCACACAGCAATTTAACCCAATGCAGAGACCAGTACCTCATAAAGATTGTCATCATCTTCTTCCTTGTGTTTTATTTTTGTGAATATTTTGATGTTCCGTCTTGCCTGTAGAAAAAATATGAGAATGGAGAGGTCAATAGGCGTGGAAGCATAAGGAGATGGTGTCACTGGAGAACTGCATGACTTACAGGAGGAACGAAAGCTGATAAACACAAGGTAATAAGATTATAATGGAACCAGTATATGACAGTTTGGAAAGTCAGGTGTGGTGCTTAGTTGGGTGGCTTGATCCAAATATGTAATTGCATTATCTTAATAGTCTAGCAGCGGGTGGATAAACTACTTAAATAGTAAGTATATCCAGATATGTGAAATAGTCAATGACATGATATTGGTGTGCACCTGGTGGAGGAATGACGTTGTCTATCAATACCTCCTTCTTGACTAAGAAAGCACAGCAGTGACCCCACTTTCTGCACCCACTGAAGAGGGCAAGCCTTCCACGCCATATCCTCACTACATTCTATAGGGGCACCACTGAAATTGACCTAACCAGTTGCATCACTGTCTTGGTATGTCAGTACAACATATAATGCTCACTATAGAGACCATCATTTGGATTAATCTCCTGTCAATTATGGACATCTTCACAAAGGACCACATCTGTAAAGCCTCCAGCATTGTGATGATCCATCTTACCCCTTCCCTCACACAAACTCCTTTCCCTGCTTTCATCCAGTAGAAAGTGGTAGAACCTATGGATCAACACTGCCAGACTGAACAGCAGCTTCATCCCACCGGCAGTCAATCTCTTAAACACAGTGCAACCCCCTGTCCGTGTGTGCCCACTTATCATAAGCTCTTATATAATTAATTCTTCTGTTCTGCATTCCTTTGCATTCCTTGTCCATTGTTCATCTTCTGTCATAACTGATTGCTGTTTATCTACATGATGTCGATTTGTACAGTTGTTGTTCCTTGTGCTACAATACCTTACATAAAATTACCCACTCCTCTGTATTGTTGTTTTGTTATATTTATTGTTCAAATTTTCCACTGTAGCCTTGTGAAATGTAATTTCCTACCACTTTATAGGGTACCAATGTATGTCTGTAGTTGGTATGAAAATAAAGCCCAATTGACTTGACTTGTTCCAGAAAGAAGCGGAAAGTCTATTCCGCTGCCTTGTGGGAAACTCCTTATAGGGGTTAGAATCCTGGTAGGAGATTTAACCAGGAGTTTTGAGAGGGAGCTCCAAAGTAGACCTTTCATTGATGGGACCTCTCAAATAGAATGGAAGAATTTAGGATATGCTGGTGGTGAAATAAAGAAGAACCTACTGGAGAAAGCTAAGAAATTTTGCATGCTGAGAAGTCAAGGAGTGTGAGGAGTTAAGAGTTAAAGGAACCAGTATAGTGGAGAAGAGATTACAAGGAGTTGGTCACACATACCAGGTATGTGAAAAAGAAGTGTGAGCACAATTGTCTCAAATGCAAGCAATAGGGACAGGGCAAAGTGAGCTGTAACTTGCCCTATTATATGGACATGTTTGTTCATTTGGAGGTGTTTGCTGTGACTCCTAATAACATAGGGTTTTGCCTAGATGCTCTAAATACATCCATCTGTTTCTGTGTATTGTCTCTTTCTCTTCCATCCCTGTGTTTGTTATACAGTTATATGAAAAAGTTTGAGAACCCCTCTCAGCCTGCATAATAATTTACTCTACTTTCAACAAAAAAGATAACAGTGGTATGTCTTTCATTTCCTAGGAACATCCGAGTACTGGGGTGTTTTCTGAACAAAGATTTTTAATGAAGCAGTATTTAGTTGTATGAAATTAAATCAAATGTGAAAAACTGGCTGTGCAAAAATTTGGGTCCCCTTGTAATTTTGCTGTTTTGAATGCATGTAACTGACTGCTCAGTACTGATTACTTTCAACGCCAAATTGGTTGGATTAGCTTGTTAAACCTTGAACTTCATAGGCAGGTGTGTCCGATCATGAGAAAAGGTATTTAAGGTGGTCAATTGCAAGTTGTGCTTCGCTCCTCTGAAGAGTGACAGCATGGGATCCTCAAAGCAACTGTCAAAAGATCTGAAAACAAAGATTGTTCAGTATCATGGTTTAGGGGAAGGTTACAAAAAGCTATCTCAGAGGTTTAAACTGTCAGTTTCAACTGTAAGGAATGTAATCAGGAAATGGAAGGCCACAGGCACAGTTGCTGTTAAACCCAGAAAAATACAGAAGCGGCATATATACAGGATTGTGAGAATGGTTACAGACAACCCACAGATCACGTCTAAAGACCTGCAAGAACATCTTGCTGCAGATGGTGTATCTGTACATCGTTCTACAATTCAGCGTAATTTGCACAAAGAACATCTGTATGGCAGGATGATGAGAAAGAAGACCTTTCTGCACTCACACCACAAACAGAGTCGCTTCTTGTATGCAAATGCTCATTTATACAAGCCAGATTCATTTTGGAACAAAGTGCTTTGGACTGATGAGACAAAAATTTTGTTATTTGGTCATAATATCCCGGGTCCTCCCTGCGTGGAGTTTGCATGTTCTCCCCGTGTCTGCATGGGTTTCCTCTGGTTGCTCTGGTTTCCTCCCACAGTCCAAAGACATGCAGGTTAGGTGCATTGGTGGTCCTAAATTGTCCCTAGTGTGTGCTTGGTGTGTGTGTGTGTGTGTGTGTGTGTGTGTGTGTGTGTGTGTGTGTGTGTGTGTGTGTGCCCTGTGGTGGGCTGGCACCCTGTCCGGGGTTTGTTTCCTACCTTGTGCCCTGTGTTGGCTGGGATTAGCTCCAGCAGACCCCCGTGACCCTGTAGTTAGGATATAGCGAGTTGGATAATGGATGGATGGATGGATGGATGGATGGTCATAACAAAAAGAGCTTTGCATGGCGGAAGACGAACAATGCATTCCAAGAAAAACACCTGCTACCTACTGTCAAATTTGATAGAAGTTCCATCATGCTGTGGGGATGTGTGGCTAGTTCAGGGACTGGGGCCCATTTTAAAGTCGAGGGTCGGATGAATTCAACCCAATATCAACCAATTCTTCAGGATAATGTTCAAGCATCAGTCACAAAGTTGAAGTTACGCAGGGGTTGGATATTCCAACAAGGCAATGACCCAAAACACAGTTCAAAATCTACAAAGGCATTCATGCAGAGGGAGAAGTACAATGTTCTGGAATGGCCGTCACAGTCCTTTGATTTGAATATCATTGAAAATCTATGGGATGATTTGAAGCAGGCTGTCCATGCTCGGCAGCCATCAAATTTAACTGAACTTGAGAGATTTTGTATGGAAGAATGGTCAAAAATACCTCCATCCACAATCCACACACTCATCGAAGGCTGTAGGAGGCATCTAGAGGCTGTTATATTTGCACAAGGAGGTTCAACTAAGTATTGATGTAATATCTCTGTTGGGGTGCCCACATTTATGCACCTGTCTAATTTTGTTATGATGCATATTGCAAATGTTCTGTTAATCCAATAAACTTAATGTCACTGCTGAAATACTACTGTTTCCATAAGGCATGTCATATATTAAAAGGAAGTTGCTACTTTGAAAGCTCAGCCAATGATAAACAAAAATCCAAAGAATTAAGAGGGTTTCCAGACTTTTTCATATGACTGTATATTTAAATTATTTTCTATAATGCCTGTATTAGAACACGCACCCATATCTTCTGCCATGTTGACAATGTCCACACAGACAAAAAGTTTGAAAGATCATTCAAACGTGATAAAACTAGAAGGATCTCTTACACAACCAATCACGTCATAAAACTTTCTTTATTAGGGCTCTGTAGACTATGTGTTACACATCAGACCAACAATGACAACAAAAAATGAAGTAGATCAGTAACCATAGTGTCAAAACTTTACATCAAATCCATTTGGCAATGGTAGTGTAATTGACTATTCTGTAGAAAGAAGAAAATTGGCAGACTATGGAGAAAATTTTGAAAATGGATCAGAAGATTATCCCGTAAATAAATAAGCATGACAAATATTGCTAAAACCAGGAATGAAAGGCTAATAAACTTCTAAATCCAAATGTGAAGCAAAATCAATGTCAAGAAACAGTCATAAGATGATAGCCAAAGAATTTGAAAACTGAGACACTTTAAATAGCACATGTAGTACTGGTCATTATCAAACTTGGGCAGTGAATTTACTGAGTAGCTGGCTTAAATATCATCACTTCAAAGATCACACTTACTTGGCAACCTGCAGTCGCATCCTTGCATAAAATAGGGATGCCCATAACAAAACAAGATGGCGTCAATGTAAAATAAAGACAAATGATAATTAATTTAATCATGTCATAATGCTGGTCCAAAACAAAATTAACAGAAAAATGGAAATGTTTGTACTGAGAAAAATGAAAAAAGTTTAAAGAGTCAAATGAGAAAAAAGTACTGAAGGCAAGAAAATTATATACAAGCACAATGCAGTGTACTTTATAATCTGAGCATGTTCTTATTAAGTTGGAGGTGCCAGTTTGTTTTTTTTCTTTCTGGGAGCTTTATTTTTTACTTGTTTGGATTTATTGCTATTATATTTGCGTGCAATCTGATGGAATTAGGCAGAACAAGAAAAAATGTCTTAGGACCAGGAGATGGACAAACCAAAAATTGTCAAAAGTTTTATACAAATGGCAAAAGAGTAAGTCAAAATAACCTAGCAAACTAAACTCAATAAATAAACCTTATTCAAAGTTTATCGGAGTGCTAAAGTTGATGCTTTGAATCGTTATAAACAGCACAAGCATTTTATGATGCCATCCAGAATCTTGGACAACCAGAAAGTACACAAACCCAACCTTGTATACCCTCTCTACGGTGACATCACAAGTTGTGACTTTCGTTTTTCCCGCATAGCAACGTGATTAACAACTGTACAGTACACAAACTAAGTATAGTAAGACATTTCATTTTTGTGCACTCCAAACAAGCCAGGAGTCACAAAATAAGTAAGTAATTCAATTCCTCATACTGGAAGATCCACAAAGAAAAGGAAAAAGTAAAAGATTTCACAAAAGTGAACCAAAGAAAAATAAAAAAGGCACAAATAATGACTTCAACATAGGCTTTTAATTAAATTTGTTAATGTATTTATATAAATTCCTTTTATGTAATCCACAATCTGTAATGTTTTATGTTATTATTGTATATTTGTTATTTTATATTTATATTGCACTACCTTTTGTTTGATGTAAAGTGCTCCGGAAACTTATTGTGTAATTGGCCACTGAGATAAAATTGAATTCTTGAAATCTTTTGAGGTATGAGCTTTGCACTCACATGACACATGATTGGTCAGATCTTGTCTGCTGTGAATAAATCCAATATGCTTCATGGTTAAATTTAGTGTGATTCTGTACAGCTGGCAAGGTACCATGTATGAAAAAGTGTAAAGTCTGCGTAAGTTACTATAGTGAGAAATTATCAACATCAAAAATAAATTGAAAAAAATTTAAGAATAAGTTATGACATCTAAATTAGGGGTGTGATCTATAAAAAAAAGTCCTGGAAAGAACGCAGTGCCTAGTTGCTCTAGCTATAAAATCTTAGCCTCATTACCTTACTTCAAGTCCATTGCCAATGGTGTCTTTGAACATACAATAGTAAAGAGTAAAGACTGGAGTCAAACTTACGTTGATGAGCATGATGAGTCCTGGTATGATGACACAAAGAAAAAGAATCACTCCCTGAATGGTGATGATTTTGTTCTTTGCATCCTCGTTCAAGTTCAGAATTCGTTTAGAAGGTAGACCTGTAAAAATAATTATAAGTGAAATGTAGAGTGGATGGATAGATGGTGCTCAGTTAACCTGTCTTACTTTTATACAAGAATACAAAAGCAAATTCAGCCTCATACTCCGCTGAATCTTTAAAAAAGTCACCATCATGCTTTTATTGAAGCCATCACTGTTTTGAGATATACTGAACAGTAGATTAATTTAGGGATCATAATTAACCTAAAGGAGGCAAGGAGATGCATTATTGGTCCAGTGTCCTGGGTTCAAATCCTGCACACTATCTGTATGGATTTTTCTCAGGTACTGGTTTTCACTCTCAAATCCCAAACATATGCATATTGGGTTAATTGTCAACTATAAATTGTCACTATTAAGGATCGTTCCTGTTTCCTGCCTTGTGGCCAGGGCAACTGGTGTAGATCTCCTTCCCATCTCCTATCTCCCTGCAATTCTAAACTGGATTAAACAGTTTTGAAACTTAATACATGAACAATTAACCTAAGTTATACATCTTTGAGACTTTGTGGGTGGAAAACAAATCTTCAGAGCTTTTTTTCAGGGTGACTGGAAGCCAAGTCTATTCCAACTTTCTCATTACAAGACACCAGTTGACAGCGGGGCACATACTGGAATACACATACACCCATATTCATTTGCTGGGCCACTTAATTTAACTTGGGGGAAACTGTAGTATGAAAATAAAACCAACATGGACAATAGGAGAATATATATTTTCTTTTTCAGATAATGACCAAGGCTAAAGCTGAAACGAGAATCTCAAGACTAAGCATAAGTATTTAAGCAGAAGCACTAACAACTGCTCAATCCTACTTACAAATGACACTTTTGCAGGTATCGGCAACACCACTCTATTCCTTAAAATATGTGCTAGACTGATAGAATGAGTGAGCATTTGGACATTTTGATTTGTCACTGAACTACTTTTATGAAAGATCAATGGAGTCCTGCAAGTTTTAGCACTTAATCCAAAACAACCCTAACCCCCTAGCCTTCCTCCGAATGAACAACAACGACCTTCTTGTCCCAATTGCATACCTCTCCTTTGTGTATGTGTGGGTTGTTCTGCATTAAATACATTTCAATTTCTTGTTTTCTCCACATCAAAGATAACAATGTAATTTCTTTTGAAATGAAAAAACTCATTAGTCTTCTGTACACCATATTAGAATTTGCTAAAATGGGCCACAACTTGCAACTATAGTTATTTAGTGTGAAGGGGAAATTTGAGATGCATTGTGCATATCTTGGTTAGCACTGCCAACTCAGCCCATTTGAGGTAGGGTATTGTCCCATGCTGTCATGTCTTTAGGTTGTAGTGTACATGTCCTCTTAGTGTACAAGTGGGTTTCCTCATTAGATTCTTATTTTCTATATTGGTCCAAACATAAACTGTCAGGTACAGTGGGTCAAGTGTAAATGTGCCACATGCAATAGACTAACATCCTACCCAGTGTTGGTGGTGCATCCAGTATTAATAATAATAATTCTTTATATTTACTGTATATAACACTTTTCTCACTATTCTATATAGTGAGTGGGAAGCCACTTCAAACACCACTAATGTGCAGCATTCACCTGGATGAAGTGATGGCAGCAATTTCGTGCCAGTACACTCACCACACATTAGTTGTTAGGTGGTGAAGGGGGAGAAAAATAGTTAGCCAATTAGAGACAGGGGATGATAGGTGGGGCAGAATAACTAGACTGTGTTGAACAACTTAGCCAGGACATTGGGATCTTGCACTCGTAGCTACAGGTTCCCGTGTTCCATATTAGCAAAATGTGAGAGTGGAAAATGAGTAGATATTTTGAAAACAACACAAATTTCATACTTCCCTGAGTGCAAACATTTGCAAACTGATTTTAAAAATAGTAGGCTGCAAGTCAGAAGATGTCATCTGGAGTTATTAAACAAAAATGATTATTGAAGGCAGATATAGAGACTCAGGACACATGAGGATGATAGATAGATAGATAGATAGATAGATAGATAGATAGATAGATAGATAGATAGATAGATAGATAGATAGATAGATAGATAGATAGATAGATAGATAGATAGATAGATAGATAGATGTTCTAGCTAAGAACATGTGCAAACTTCACATAAGAGAGTTTGTCCTTTTGTCCTGTGCCTCACAAAATTTCAAGAAACTGTTGGCTACTCGCATACCTAAGAGCAAGTTGTTCTTAACTGTCAACATCCTAGCACATCAATCCCAGGTCCCTATGTTTCATACTGTGATGTTGGTTTCAGATGTGTGGATAGCATAAAGTGAGCATGACTTTGTCCATCCATCCATCCATTTTCCAACCCGCTGAATCCTTGTCATAAATCAATAATAAATTTAAAGTGTATTCTATTTTTATCATACTGTATGTGCCATGCTCACCTGGCAATAGTGAGTGTGCCCATTATTATAGTACATGTCCATAATTATATGCATAAATTCAAGAGGACTTTAGTACTCACAGTTTCAGGTTCATATGGTGCAAATTGCATGTTTTCCCAGTGTTTATGTGGGCTTTTCTCCATAAACTTTCATTATCCAAGTATACCCCAAAAACATGAATTTTAACTTAACTGGTGAACAATGTTCCCTCTAAGGAGTAGCATATAGTGAGCAAAAAACATTGTTTATGAGCGACATTTTGTTTAAGCCAAAACTTTATGAGCACCAACTCCGACAGTCGGAGTGAGCGATTGTGCGATAAGTACGAGCGACGCCGTCGGAATGAGCGATCGTGCGGGAAGTATGAGCTCTGAATTCGTGTGAGCGAATTCACGTGCTCAGCTTAGAGGGAACATTGCTGGTGACTGTAAATTGGTCCTGTATGAGTGTTGGTGTGTAGAAGTGGGTTCTGTGATAGACAGTTGTCCCATCTAGAGTTACTATGTTTGTTTCAGGCTCCTAATCTTGAAATGAATTCAGTAGGTTTAATGGTGGATGGATGGATATTGTAAGTATACTGTCCATCCATCCATCCATCCATTATCCAACCCGCTGAATCTGAACACAGGGTCATGGGGGTCTGCTGGAGCCAATCCCAGCCTACACAGGGCACAAGGCAAGAACCAGTCCCGGGCAGGGTGCCAACCCACCGCAGGACACACACAAACACATCCACACATCAAGCACACACTAGGGCCAATTTAGAATCGCCAATCCACCTAACCTGCATGTCTTTGAACTGTGGGAGGAAACCGGAGCGCCCGGAGGAAACCCATGCAGACACAGGGAGAACATGCAAACTCCATGCAGGGAGAACCCGGGAAGCGAACCCAGGTCCCCAGGTCTCCTAACTGCGAGGCAACAGAGCTACCCACTGTATACTGTATTTTTCAATAATCAAGAGGTCAGCTGTAACAGTATCCAGCATACACAGTGAGACACAAAGAAGATGATTAGAAACATTATTATACAGAGTAAAATTGGTGACATTAAATGAACACTCAAAAGTTTATATATGTAAACAATGCTTCCATTTATACAGTTTTAAGGTTTAGTGATTTAACACTGGCAGTTTTGACATATGTGTTGTCACATGTATGTGCTTGTGAGACAGCTCTAGTGATGGTAGTTGCACACCAAACCAGGGACTCGCACTGTTGGCTAATGCCTTCTATCTTCCACCCTCTGAAGAACAGAAGATTGACAGCCATTTCACTTTGGACATCCCTTCCATTGTCCTGCCCTTCTGGACCTGCCCTTTCCTGCCTGGAAGCCATTTGACCAGCTGTTCGGTCATCATTGAGTTAGTTCTACTTTGAACTTGTGCCCTTCAATTATACAGGGTCACCAGGCTGGTGCACCAACCCTTTTATGTTGTCATGTCTCACTTTTTTTACAATGTACAACGACACAAGTTTAAGAAGTTTCATACTTACTGATAACACGTAAGTAGGTGCCAAAGGAGTCATCATCATCCACACTACAGAAATAGAGCCCGGTGTCATTGAAAGTGACTGAAGAAAACTTTAGTGTACAATTGTTGGCTTCAGAAGATGCAGTTTGGTTACATTGTGCATTGTCTGTCACCTTTGTTCTTGTCATATTATTTTCCGTCTTATTTATCTTCGTCCATGTTGCTGATTTATAAATGTTGTTGTATTCACAACTCAAAATGCAGGACTCACCAAGAAATTTTGTTTGGGAATGTGGTTCATTAGAAAATTCGACTGTTGGAAAAGAAACAGTGTTTTAAACAACAACAAGAAAATATAGCAATATTTAGCAATATACCCATATGTAGCACATTTTCATAAAACATTGTGGGCCAAAAAAAAAGCTAAATAAAACAAATACTGTATGTACAGTACATACTATACATACTGTATATACTTCAAATAATCAAACTGATACTGATAGAAATAGAACAGTCCCTTAAATGGCTACTATCTAGTGCAGTTATAAAAACCAAAAAAATGTAAGAAACGGCAACTAACATAACAAGGACAATACAAGCACCTAAGCTGCACAGTGGTCCGTAACAGCAGATCTGTAATGTAGGTTCTTACATAAAGGAGTTTTGAGCACATGTCAATCAGTTGACTGCATGCAGATATGCTGGCGAACTAAAACATATTTGCAAGACTGGTGGCACTGCCTTGAAATGGTCTTTTCTCAACCACCTCAGAAATGAAACCCTTCTTACAAGATAGCTGGTGTTGAGAGTCGCCAGGAAATCCTCACTGCTATGGACTGCAAAGAGCATAAAACTACTCACATTTTCCACAATATTCTCTTTCTCTTCCTTCCATTCCTCTTAACTCAGTGCTTTCTTTATAACACTTCCATCATGAATACATTTTCCTATGAATGCAGTAATGGGTGAGAAAAAGGCAAGTTTCTTTGTAAATGTGCGAAAATGTGCAGCATGAGACTGTGAAATGTACTGATTTCACTATTTTTGATTTATGTAAACCTCAAGATTCTTGTGCCAGTGTCAATGTGAGAGCAGTGTGCTCTGACCAGTTATTGGGGCACATAGTATGTGTTTTTGTTTGTTTGATGAAACACCCTAATCATGTTATTGTTTGACCATTGCTCCATCCCTGGCTTTAGCTTCTCTTTTGTTTATTTATTTATTTATTTTGCTGATTTTTTAATTTGATTTCTTTTGAGCTTTTGTTATCTACTATTAGACAAATATATATGAAGGACCTGTGCGTGTGTGTGTGTGTGTGTGTATGGAGCAGTCCGCTCTGCTCACACCCAACCCCAGCCACTAGATGGAGCATGTACTGTATGCACTTTTAAATATTTTCGACGTTTGCCTGCACCTCAGTTCTCACTACAAAAGACCTGTGTGCTTATGGAGCAGTCCGCTCTGCTCACTCTCAATCGTAGCCACGGGAGTTGGTGTGAATTCTACAGAAGATGCAGAAGGTTATACAGGTGTGACTTACACTTAGTGAGATGGTACATGCATGCACTTTTAAATTTTTTCGGCACTTGCATGTACCTCAGTTCTCATTCAAACCAAGCAGATAAGCTCAGCTTTGTGTAACATGCATGTTGTACATTCACACAACGATCTACCATACATTTGCCTGTGACAGGTTCCAACCTGTCCCATTCAATTTCTGCCATAGCTGCACTCAACTACACGTCCGCCTCGGACAAGATACGATCTGTCCCAAACCACTTAGCTGACACCGCTGCAAGTTCACTAGTAAAACTGGTAGGGAGTCTTTGGGTTGTTTGTTGTCCCAAAGACCACACACTGCTAATATAATAAAATTCTGTAGTCTTTATGTCTGTGTTTGTGTGTGTGTGTTTCCAAACCCTTCGAGTAATCTGATTGATCAGTTTGGCTTTGGTGGCTCAGTGGTAGGGATAATGACGCAATACATTATGGGTGCGAAGTTCAATTCCTGTATATGACAATGTTTATTTTTATTTTTAGAAAAAAGGAATTAAAATGGAGCATTTCAATAACAGAGAAACAATAGCGAACCAGGAAACATTGTGTCGCTAAAGACTACCGAGGCACACCCCAAGTTGCCTTCATAGACAGGAAGTATTTGAAAGAATACGAATCATGTTTTCACATCAGGTAATGGGGGCTCATCTACAATTACTGGAAGTCAAAGGCACCTCAAAATGACAGAGAGAGAAATGCAGGCTTGACAGCTATGTGATCGAGAGAGGAAGCGGCAAGCTAAAGAGGTTGAGCTACAAGAGAATACCGAGGAAAGGTGTAGGAGGAATGCTGGAGTGTACACATAAGGCAAGGGATATCAAATATTTTTAATTGTGTTCTATTATCTGTCCTCTACAGGTAGTGTACTGTAGCTAGCTAAATATATTTATGCTTTCTTTATTTTGCTTTTATATTTGTTATGATTCTTTGTGTTAAAATGTACAGAATGCGTGTTTCAGTTTCTTTTTATATGGGTGTGTCTCGATACAGGTATGATGTTTTTGTGGCACTGCGTCATATTTTCAGTTATTGTTTGAAGTAATTAAAAAAAATATTTTGTGCTATTTCCTTCACTATTTTGTTTTCCTTACTGCTCCACCATTTTGAGAAATCATCATCACAACATGATGTCAGTTGCTATGGAGTACATGTCTGGGAATTACACAATGTTATCAATTCAAAGCTATAAAATGCAGTGCATCAGGCATGCCATCATCCAAGTGTGCGGATATCCTTGTGCAGTTATGATGTGTGTGTTTAATTTAAAAGCTTTAGATTTCACGGTTTCTAACTTTTGCTTTGGTCCTCCTTAGTACAATTCTTTGATTAGTGATTTGGTTCTGATGAACAGTAAGACAGATCCCTGGTTTTGATTTTGGCTTTAGTTAATGTTTCCTCTCATAGTCCTCTTCATGTCTCAGACAGACTTTCCTTATATGAGGTATAACAGAAATTAGTGATTAGAATTATAATAATTTCATTAGTTATTGTCTTTGTCTTTTGCATATTGATTCCAAAAGGGTCTGGCTCCATAATGTTAAGGCTGTGGGGATAGCACTGGGCAAACATAAAGGCCTCAGATGCCTCATCTTGTTTGTGTTGTTTAGCTCTCATCCCTGGACTTCTGATTTTTGACTTCTTTGGATTTTGCTAGCTGTTGTTTGCTGATTTTTGGATTTGAACACTTTGTTCCTGTTAATGGTTTTTGATGCAGGATTTAAATTTTGGTTTTGGTAATTTTTTGAATTATCTCATTTGAGAAAACCTTTCTGTATTTTGACTTTATTTGAACACTTTGTAAATAAACTTTATATTATTAGGAAATGTCCTGCGCTGGGTTGGCACCCTGCCCGGGATTGGTTCCCTGCCTTGTCCCTGTGTTGGCTGGGATTGGCTCTAGCAGACCCCCGTGACCCTGTGTTCAGATTCAGCGGGTTGGAAAGTGGATAGATGGATGGATTATTAGGAAATCTGTTTTTCTTCTTTGAGCATGGAGTTCTTTTAGCTTTTTTAATTTGTATATTACAAATATTTGTATATTTTAATTGCGCAGGTTAAACACCTGGTTAAGAGTTTTAGGGCCAGGCCTCCTTTATGTTTCTATGCCTTATTAAAACTTTATGGCCTAGTAATTTGATGAAACCCAATTTGGAGTTTTGTGGGGATATATATAAGAACAAATTGATCTGAAGCACAACAGGGCCATGTGTTCATTAAAAAAAATACAATCATATCATTACAGTTTGTAATTTGAATACTAAAAAGATACAACAAAAAATATTTTACAGGCCCAAAAAGGATTTACCAAAAAGGTAATCAAAAGCAATTTAAAATCCACTAGAATAAATCAAGAACAAAAATCCAAGGAAATACAGTACTTACAAGACCTGCCAAAACCAACCACAGCACATTCAAATGAGTCATATTGGACTCCAAGTCAAAGTCTGCCTTTATCAGACTGGGGGCGGTGCTTTAACTATGATGGATGGGTGACCCCGCCTCTTGAGGAATCCACCCACAAAATACAAGAAAAATGAGAGAATAGAAAAACACAAATAGAAGCTAAATAGCGAACTAGAATAATAGAAAATGCATAATTAATTAAATGATAAACGAAAAGAACAATATAATTATAAAAATAGAACACAAAGAATGACAATAACTGGGAAATAGAGAAGACAAAAAAACAAGCACTTTAAACATAAGCCGTAAAACTAAACTGTAACAACCAGCGGGCAGGGTCTGCCATTTTAGTCAGTTGACCTAGGTGTGCTATTTTTTCTGCTTTAATTGAATGTAATAATGTAAGTCCAATATTTTTAATCCCATTGTTTTTCTTCTTCTTTGGAGCTACAAGTGCAGTTGAATACCCTTCTTTATATCACAAATCTATGTATAAATGTATGAAAGCTGCTTTGACACTGTTAACAAAAAATTGTTCTGTAAACTTTAAGGAAGGACAAGAGTTCCAATAGTGATAACTTAATATATCCAAGTACATTTTAGCAATAACCTGACAAAGCAGCTTCTTACATATTCATGTGTCAAGTAGGAGTAGGCAAAGCCTACAGTACTCTCCTATTGTACCAGTTACTGGATCATGAAAGTGTGAGTTCTTTCATTGGACAACCCTTTTACCTGACTAATGTTATTCTTCTTGGTCCATTCCCAATTCATCCATCTTGAATCACAGGGGCCAAGACTAAGAGGCAAAGTCTGGAGACTAATGGTGATATGAATGGCATAACATTAATGAGCGAAAGATGAAAGCTGTCAGTGTATTTTTGGATCTAAGTAGTCATGAAATGGTCATTCTCTGTTGGATTTCCTGTACAATACTGGAGCGGTTTCCTCCGTTTTTAATTCAGAAAGTCTAACATCAACACAAAATGTTCATTAATACAAATTTCAACTTTACTGTTTTTTTATTGTGCCATCAATGTGATACAACAATAAGTTTTATTTCCTTTACAGCAAGTCATGACGTGCCTGAATACATTCCATATGTGCTGCTAAGAGCAGCTGCTCCACAACATGTGGTTTAACTTTGATATAAACCACAAAGGCATGTCAATCTGAAGGATTTTCACTGTTTACAAATTGTTTCTTGTTTGAACAGTGCCATAGTGGTGTACCAGCTGCTTTATTATGACATGCAGTACCCAGTGCAGACCTGCATCCAGGTTTACTCTGGGCACTCTACTTTTTTCTTTGAAACCCCAAAAACATGTATGTTGTGATAGCTGACAATTCTAAATCAGCCAAAAGTGATTATGGGTGTGAGTGTGGGCATGTACGGGAGTGGACCTCAATGGACTATCACTCCATCCAGATCTAGTTCCTGTCTTACCCCCAAACCTGCAGGGATATACTTCAACTTCCCGTGCAAACCTGAATTGGAGTAAGCCTGTCGGGAATGTTATGTAAATAATATATACCAGCCACATAAACAATATTTCCTCAAAAAGTGGAACTCATATTTCTAGTTGTAAGCAAAAGCACAAAATCGTTTAACCATTGTATGAAAGTACGCAGTTTGGGGTTCTTCCAGTTGAGTGATTTAAGATTGCGCTAGTCTTTTAGTATAATTTATCATAATAGACTGCCCATTAACCTGTTGATCAGTTACTACAAAAAGACCTTTTATACTAGAAGCTTATAGATTCTGCGTTAAACAAACAAAATTTTATTACATGTTTTAAGCCAGTGAACATCACCAAAGCATACGTTCTGTGGAAGCAAGGGCCTGATCTCATTCCTTGTAATTAACAGAACCAGTTATTCCATTAGGCAACATAAGCGGCCACTTAGAGCACCCTCATACAAATGGCGCCATTTATGAAAGTCAAGGGGTGCACTCTCCAGACATTGAGAAGGACAATCCGATCGTCAAACTCTGATCATAATGAGTGGGCACTGTTACCCGCTGGGTTCCATTTATGACAGTAAAAGTGAGCATGCTCTGTACACCAAGGGGCACACACTCCTTAAAGACTGTGGTATATACACAAAGGGTTGAAGTTTGTGCTATTGAAGGCACACACACTTGGAACACCTAGGGTAAAAGTCTAATATTTTTGACTACTTGCTATGGACAACAAAGGGCGACGTCCATCCACACTTCCAAATGGGCTTTGACTGGCACTGGCAATTAGAGTCTACTCCTGGATAAATTTTGGGTAGTATGAGTTAAGAGACATGTGTGCATTGTAAAATTTAAAGTTGAATCAGACCAAGTATTTTACTGAGGGCAGAATTCCATTCATTATGTGAAAATATAATTTTAAAGTCTCATTGCCATTGCCTTCTCAGATTATCTAAAGGTGTATTCTTTTAAAAAAACGTTTGGAAACACTACCTACTGTGTATCTTTGCTACAACTATAGTACTAGGGTGTTGTACCGTGTTAGCCATTATGAATGTAGAGAAAAGCCAAGCAAAATGACACCTTTTATTGGCTAACTAAAAAGATTACAATATGCAAGCTTTCGAGGCAACTCAGGCCCCTTCTTCAGGCAAGATGTAAATCAATTTTGATTGATTGCTTTTCTTTGCTACAACTATAAAGTGTAATTTCTAGAGTAGATAATGAGGGAAGGTTAGAAAAGTAAACTTGCCTGTAGCAAAAGACATGTTATAAATGCTATATTTGAGGTGCAGCTCTTTGAAGGATGCAGATATACTGTTAACATAACAAATCTCTAAATGTCACAATACATTGTGCATATTTTATGTCTGGGTGAAATGCATGATTCCCTTAAGTGTGAAACTGACAATAACCTCTCAGCCTTTGAGTGTTTCCTGCACATAGCTTATCAAGTAGAAACTGATGAGAGATAAGATTTACTTTAAATGTTGTTCCTATGTTTGTTTGGTCTTTTATTCTTTCTTTTTAAGGAAAACATGCATATTTTATGCCGGTAGCATTAGGGGTTTAGAGCTTACGCTGTTACACACACTCAGAATGAATAGTTCACTGGTTGCATAAGGTGATACTTTCATGTCCTCTTTTGTTTCATGTCAGCAGGAAATCATTTCTGCAATCAAGCGGAGTCACTATAGAGATCATTCAAAAATACAGTCTTAAATTGAGGAGGTTTAAAGAGCATTAAAATAATACTTAATTATAAAATTGTATCAAGATTATTGACCACAGATATTGCCTTTCACCCTATCTGATGGATTAATATAGCACAGAAGCGTAACAGTTTAATGCAGCATTGTATATCTTGGCTGCTGCTGCTTCAATCACTTCCTGTTTAGTCTGCTTCTTTCCCTTTGGTGTCACTGGTTTCTTGCACAGAAATGATAAGTTTTAAATGTGGAAACAATTACTAATTGCACTGCTATATATGGTCTACAAAATGAGAACAAAGTATCAGAAATATATGTTTGAACCACAAAATCACATTTCAGTGTTTTATGTGTATGAGATACATGTGAAAGCTCTGTCATATTTAGATAGATTTGTAAATATGGAAGGTGCCTGCTGATTGACTGAACATGGACCTTGGCTAAAGAACTTATTATCTGACATTTTCAGCTGCAATAATTGTACCAGTGGAAACATCGAGTTAGCCAATGCTGGAATATCTCAGGATTTTTTTTACATTCATTGTGATTCCAACAAAGTAAGACAGCCTGCCAAACA
Organism: Erpetoichthys calabaricus; assembly: GCF_900747795.2. Classification (NCBI taxonomy): domain Eukaryota; kingdom Metazoa; phylum Chordata; class Cladistia; order Polypteriformes; family Polypteridae; genus Erpetoichthys; species Erpetoichthys calabaricus. The sequence continues at coordinate 31,922,618 of NC_041410.2, forward strand.
CTAACTGATTTACTGTGTAAAGTTAGAAAGGGCAGGGAGGGCTAAGTGGCCAGCTCACTTTCCTGTCATTTGCCAAACTTTCTCCAGGGGGGCTTTAGACCTCCACAGGTTTGTTTTCTACAAATTAAGCTCAGTCTGCTCTGTTTTTGTCAGTTCCATCTTGGCTTTTTGCACACTCTGTGCCCCATTAGATAGATAGATAGATAGATAGATAGATAGATAGATAGATAGATAGATAGATAGATAGATAGATAGATAGATAGATAGATAGATAGATAGATAGATAGATAGATAGATAGATAGATAGATAGATAGATAGATAGAGAGATACTTTATTAATCCCAAGGGGAAATTCACTAACTGAATGGAATTACTCTGACGTATTTATATATTTGTTCCAGGTCAAAAAATTCCATAAAAATATGGATGCCTAAATGTTGCTTTGAAGTTTGGGAGTAAAGTTCCTCGAACATTTAAAAATAAAGCAGTATTAAACTCACCACCAATGCTGCAGGAAACAAGCAACGCTGGAATTATAAGTAGTCCAAGCCATTTAGACATGGCCATATGCTTGACTGTGACCAGAGTAGCCAGAACAAAGGATTCCGAGACCCACAAAGCCATGTGAAAAGAGTTTAAGTAGCAGTGGTCCAAGATCTGTTCTGAAGAGTCAACAAGAGATCAAGTTTGTTTCTTCACAATATAGGTAAAGTTCCTATTCTCAAATGAGCTACTGAGTCAAAATAAAATCCAGAAATTGCGTAGAAATTTTGAGAAGTTCATCAAGTTCCACATCAAAGTGTGCCTGAAAGGTGTGCAGCAGTATGAGTAAGAAGAGGTCTAGAAGCTTGACAACTCTAAATGTTAAAGTGTCCAGCAGGCAGGACTAAGCAAAGTACTCGGCTTCATCCTCAGGCTAAAAATACAAGTGGAGGTTAACTTATTCAAGCAGGCATCCTGTCAACATGCTACATGGTCCAGTGCTTCTTAAATACTGTTTGCTTTCCACTGAATCGTGCAAACCTCTCTTTTCTAACATCTGTTTCCTATGTGTCTATCTACTCTCTCTATCTGTATGCAGTAGCAGGACCTTAATTTTAGGAGGGCTAAATCATGAAAGACAATGTTTTGTGTGGCACTGGGAGTCTGTTCAACATTCTTCACGTAAAATATACATATGCTTAATAAATGGAACAGTTTAGGAACAGCAGGTTTGCCTTTGCAATAAGATTGGGCCATTCTTGTCTATTTATTATAAATCATTTAAGGACTGATTTGAATTTAAGGAGAAGCACTCATCTATCTATCTATCTATCTATCTATCTATCTATCTATCTATCTATCTATCTATCTATCTATCTATTGATCGTAAGCAGCCAAGAAGAAGAACAAGAGGATAATTTCTTATCCAGACAGGAGGTCAGAGTAAGGGACAGACAAACATGGCAGCTGGAAACTATTTTTTGCCCATACAACAGATGTAAGTGGTCCTCCTTTTGGCATCCCAGTTTGGACACCCACAGAGATACATGGGAATTTGAGTCTGGAAGTGCAACCCTGTATTCCTTTTTGTACATTTTTGATTGCCATTCTAATGGGTGACTAGTAATAAAATTGCTATAAAATGTGACACGCAAGAATGTGCCGCTCATGTTTTAACTAAATTTGACAACTTATATAAAGTCTTTATTAAACAGCCAGAAATAGTATGAAATGCTTTATAGAGTTTATATAAGCTGTATATTAACTTACCAACTGTCAAATAAAATTAGTATACATTATTACTTAGTATACCAGTACTCACTAATGAGGATCTAGTTTGGTAAATTCCAGATGATCTTGAATCTTATCTGAACTAATTACTTTTTGCTTATGACCTTGTGATTGAGTCCCTTTTAAGATACCAGCTGCTTCTTGGTATATCTCATATAAATTGTGATTGATGAAAAAACTGATGGCAGCAAAAATGGCTAGTGTTCAAGGCTCCATCTCATTGTGAGCTCAAGTCCAAATGAATGAGATTTTTCTGCTGACTCCCTCTTTTAAGGCTTTGAGGGCAAAAGGGAGCATGGCTAACTCAGGCTGTGGTGGGCTGGGCTATGCCTTGTCGATTGTTTTTGTCAGAACTGGAGTGGGGGTTAAAGAGAAGACATCATTAGTGACAGTATCCCCTTTCATGCTTACCTTAACAGTGCCGGTAAGGTGGTTGCTAGGCACATGTGTATATGAAATTCTTTTGATCAAATTACACAAACCATATTTTTTTGGGAGATGTCCTACCTGCTCTGAAAAACTTACCTTTTTGGGTCTGTGGAAGTATTCAAGATAACATGTTGTGACACAAAGCCGTTCATCACTTTTATCAATGACTGTTGTCACATACGAGAGAGATGGTAATCTCATTTGGGCTCTAACCTTAAAGGGTACACAGGTGAAAGAGATTAAAATTGAATAGCACCTTAAAGACCCTAACAGTTCTTTGCTTCCGGTTCCATTCAGAAAAAGCTAGATCCACTGGAGGAGCCATGACATACTGTACTTAAGCCATGCCTCATTTTTCCACCTTTTTGCCATCCTTCCTGCAGAGAAATGATGATTCAACAGCAAGACCAAGCACAGCATATCCCTTGTCCAGAGACGGTTCCTATCTTGAACCCAGTGCTTCCAGGGTAGTGTGTAACCCACAATGACATCATAACTGGATAAAGCGAGTATCAAAAGAAAATAATATAAGCCAGTGAAAGCTTAAAATCATAAAGACATTTGTGAAAGTGGTAGCACATGAGCACAGATGTCTTTATCCACTTCTGATAGACTGCTCTAAATCAAACACACATTTGAGATAGTTAATGCTAATTTAAAGCATATGTGTATGCCTTACAAATTATTACTATTAAATCACCTCTTACTAAAATTTGAAAAGACATTTATGAAATGAAACACTTTATCATGCTCCTTAGTATCTGCTACTATAATTTGGAAAGACAGTCCATACATTTTTAAATTATATGTGTTAGGATGAGTACGCTTTTAGATGATATCAAAAATTTTCTTTTGAGTTTGAAACTTTAAACATGAATGATGATGAGTAAATGGAACTAAATATACATGAGGGGATAAAGGGTTTCAGTGATCAAGAGAAGAGCCCATGGTCACCGAAATTCAAAGGCATGACAAACCGAATTAACATTTAGATGTGTCTTGAAATATGCCTCAAGACACCTTAAAATAAATCATTCATATATAAAAATACTTTTTTTTCAAAAGCTTGAAATGCATTTTTAGAAAGACTTGTAATGTACCGTATTCTTAAATAGCTTCCATACGTTTCCAAAAAATCTCCAAATGATTCCTGTGACAATTTCAGCAGTTTTAATATGTGTTTCTACACATTTAAGGTATCTAAGGTATTCTGAGATTCGCTCAAAATCATCATCATCATCATCATTATCATAGCTGTTTCACTTCCCCTGGTATGGGTCGCAGTAGCAACATACTGAGCTGGGCTGACCAGACCTTCCCATCCCCAAAACTTTTTACAGGTTGTCCTAGGAAAATACCCAGACACCCCCAGAAACATTGAGAAATATAATTGCTTCATTGTGTCTTGGGTCTGCCCCTGGGTTTCTTTCAGTGAGTTATGCCTCATACATCTCATGTGTCCTAAATAGATGCTCATACCTCCTCAACTAACTCCCCTCAACCTGAAGAAGCAAATGTTTTGCTTTTATATCCTCACCTATTGTCTAACCCCTTAATTTGTGATGGACGGTGTGCCCACCAACAGCAGTTTTTACTAAACAGTCAGCATGGTTCAGATGAGGAAGGTCATGTTTTACTAACTTGCTGGAATTCTATAAGGAAGCGACAAAAGGATACAATCAAAGTGGTGCATAATATAATATTTTTATCTTGACTTTCAAAAGGCAGTTAATATGGTACCACATGAGAGACTGGGCATCAAACTAAAAGAGATGGAAGTTCAGGGTGTATTGTGTAGATGGGGGCAGAATTGGCTTAAACACAGGAAGCAGAGGGTGATGGTTGCATGGAACCTTATCAGAATTGAATCTAGGGCCGCTTCTGTTTTCAAATGAAGGGATTGTGTTAAAAAAATGCTTTATTTGCCTCAAATTTTTATGCAATCGTTTTGTTCACCTCACTGAATTAAAGTTGAAAGTCTGCACTTCAACTGCATCAGAGTTGTTTCATTTAAAATTCATTGTGGTAATGTACAGAACCAAAATTAGAAAAAAGTTGTCTCTGTCCAAATATTTATGGACCTAACTGTATAAATGAATTGGATATGAATATAAATAACAAGATGGTTATGTTTGCAGATGATACCAAGCTAGTTGGACTGACAGATAATCTAGAATCAGTTGAGGCATCACAGAGGGACTTGGACAGGCTTAGGCACATTTGTGGCAGATGAAATTTACTGTGAGTAAATGTGAAGTGTTGCATGTAGGAAGTAAAAATGTTAGGTTTGAATACACAATGGGAGGTCTGAAAATTGAAAGTACACCTTATAAGAAGGATTTAGGAGTCATAGTGGATTCAACACTATCAACTTCCAAACAGTGTTCAGAAGCCATTAAGAAGGTTAACAGAATGTCATGTTATATAGTGCCCTGATGTGTAGAGTACAAGTCCAAGGAGGTTAGGTTCAAGCTTTATAACACACTGATAAGACCTCATCTGGAGTACTGTGTACAGTTTTGGTCTCCAGGCTGCAAAACGAACATAGCAGTGCTAGAGGAAGTCTGGAGATGAGAGACTAGGCTGATTCCAGGGCTACAGGGGATGCTTTATGAGGAAAGATTAAAACATTTGAGTCTTTTCAGTTTAGTAAAGGGAGACTAAAAAGTGACATGACTGAAATGCTTAAAATTATGAAGGGAATTAGTACAATGGATCGAGACACTTACTTTAAAATGAGTTCAACAAGAACATGGGGACACTATCAGGAACCTTTAAGAGTAATTTTCAAAACTTTAGGAAAGGTTTTCCATACACAGACAGCTAAAGACACATACAACAAGTTACCAAGTAGTGTGGTAGACAGTAGGACTTTAGGACCCTCAAAACTAGACTTGATGTTATTTTGGAAGAATTCAGTGGATAGGACTAGCGAGCTTTGTGTGGCTGAATGGCCTGTTCTCGTCTAGATTATTGTAATGTTCTAATCTCATCCACACCGGTGGCTTATATCCTTGGTGTTTAGAAATTCCTTAAAGTGCTTTTTCTATTTCTTGATGATACTGCCTCCCCAGCTGAGATCAGTGTTTCCAAACTTTTGTTAAAAACAGTCTATGCAACATCTCTCCTACCCTTCCTGAGTTTACTGGTGTATCAAACCCTCTTTAACGCCACTTGAAAGTCACTGTCAATGGTCTCACACACAGGATGTCAAACTGACCTCTGACACCTTTTTGTTTTGCATTTTAGTTGGTGATATTTGCAGACCCTCTTTAAGTCATTGCATGGAAGGTTTCTTTCATCATCTTGATAACTTCTCTTACCATCTGAGGTTGCTTCCATGTCATGCACCAACAATCTTCACACCTCTTTGTGGTTTCTTCTTCTACTGAAGACATGAACGTGGCCTATTCAGACTCCATGTTCCTGACCATTCCCAATATGTAGGAGAAGCTCCTCTAGATCTCCTTCTGGATAGAGACACACCCTAAGTATTTGTTTGGGTGTTCCAGGTCTGTTTTAACAGGTCCTCTACCCTGTTTACAGCTCTTCCTCAGATGACAGTTCAGCACCCCTGTTTACCCATTTTTCCAGAATATACAGACTTAAGAAGACATCACAAAGTCTACAGAGGTTATTTTTTTTGCCATCGAGCCTTAAGCAAAATATTGTATTACTTCCAGTTAAAGACACACTTTTTTCATATGTTTCCAAATTTAATCATCATAAATTTGAAGCATTTCGTTGTCACACCTTATAAGATCTTCTGCAGCTAACCAAATGAGGAAATAAGCTCATGAGAGCTTGTGAAAGGGGTAAGTAGTTCAGCTCGTGTGGGCTTTTGAAGGGGAAAGCATTTCAGCATGCATGGGCTTGTCAAGGGAAACTGATTGAACAAAAAATGGTGTGTGTACAGGAATATTTAGTTGTAATTTGTGTATATACCAGTTATTTTTTTCCACAAAATCTAGTTTTGAAAGGTATGTATGTCTCAAATTTGACATTTTAATTTGCCAGCAGTATTGCATTGATATGTTGCAGTTTAGTGTTCTTTTGTTTCTGTTATTGATATATTTTATTACCTAGGCATTGATTATCTATACAATAGACTGAAATGCACTGTTTTTATGATGCTGAATAAAATGTCACATTGAAATATTATGCATTTACAGTATTTACATGCATTGATTCAACCATGCATTTAACAGCAGGCCCAATTACACATCTTCCAATCTGCAAGTACAGTATGGGCGGTGGCAGCTGTCAAAATTGTAGCTACAGATATTAGAAGAAACTCTTTTGACCTTGGGTACTTATTTTACTAGAAGGAGGTTACTCACTTATTCTCTGAACAGGATCAAGTAAATCCATATAATGTTCCTGTGACATGCAGAACCAGGCAGGTTGACTGCAAAACTCATAGTTTCAAGTAGTTGCCACAGAGACACTACTAGTAGTTAATAACTTCAGTTCAATATGTATTTACCCAGCTTTTAATGTTGAATTTACCAAAAAGGTTTAGAAATATGTTAATTCAATTTATTTTGTTAAAGATTTCATACTATACTGACAGTTAAGACACAAGACAATCAATGTATTTTCAATCCATGAATGCTGGTGGCTTTTATTAGCAAGCCTTTAAAAGTTGCTTGTCTCAGTTCTCTTTCCTGTAGTTCACAGTGTAGAGATCTTAAAAACAGTAAACAATAATCAATCAAAGCAAATGTGCTGTGTCCATCCTCTGGGAGCAGAGTGTTTTTTTTTCCAAAAATAAACTTCCAGCCTGAAGCAGAGTAGAGTTCTACATCAAGCAGGGTTCTATCAATTCATGTGACCATAGACGGACTACCCTCTCTCCTCACCCATTCTCTTTTTAAAGTCTCTGCGTGTTACATGACCCTAACCCTAACCCTTTCTGTTTCTGATGCAGTCTTCCACTGGCTGAGAAGACTCAGTGTCACTTCCTCTGAACTTTCTGTGAAATGTACTATCTGATGCTGGTCCTCCTTTGAGAAGAGGCTAATAGACAGCTGGTATTCTCAATCCTCCTTCTAGTGGTATGTTCTCCTAGCTCATTTTGCTTAGGATGGCAGAGGAAATTGTCAGTATATATGCTAACCACTAGGGACATTCTTGCCTAACAAGTTTTAAGAGTAAAGAGAAGACTGAAAGGTGTGAATGAGAAATGAACCACAGAAGGCTAAGGCACAAAACAAGCTAGGATAGAGAGGCCAGAAGAAGACAACTATAAAGTTCATCAAACCAAAATAAAATTTCAGAAAAAGCACAAAGAAACACAACAACAAAAAATCCTAACAATAAATTGAGTATCTTTTCTCCCTAACCAACACAACAAAAAGACTTGATTTTGTTCTGAATCCAAAATTTTCATGGTGGACACACACTGAACCCATCTTATATAGGTGAGGAGTGGTGACGCAATATGTTAGGTGACAAAGCAATTGAGTGACTATTCTGCCTTTAAATGGAAGAGGTAGTTTCATGAGACTGATCATAAGATAAAATGTGGTCAAAACATAGCTAAAGCCAAAAAACAGGAAATTGTAAGCACAGGCAACCAAAACTAAATTGTGGGACAGAAATTAAAGTCTAAAAGTTGATCCAGTGAATTTCAAAATGATATTTAAACAGGAAAATTACACACAGATACAGGGTTTATATGCAACTCTGATGCGAAAGCATAGCAAGGGTGTCCTTTTAACCCATTGTAAGAAAGTGCAGGTGTCCTAGACAACAGGAACACAAAATAGCAACTCCATCAAAAGAAAAAATAGCACCAGAATCAGTTCAAAATTTAAATCTAAAATCCAAACAAAATGGTGAGGAGGGCACATCAGTAGAGGTCTTGGGCACTTGTCATGTGTGATCTGTCGATTTTAAGTGAGCAGGCAAACCTCCTTGTGCTGGAAGTACAGAAAATCTGGTCTCTTGTCTGTTTTATTTCACTGAACTGATGCTGCAAACAGTGTTCCGGGTTGGATTTCAGCTTTGAAACTTTCCATCCTTGGCTGCTCTGTAATGCCACTATGATTGGCCTCAATAGCAACTCCTCAAAAGAGCCAAGCAAGTCCATTTGCAGGACTTTGTGGCACTTGATGCTTTGCTTAGTTAGACATTAGGTCTTCTCGTTCAACAACTGATGCCAATGTAATGCTGCATGGTGCTTGCCAGAACTTACCCAATGGATTCATGCTCATTTAGTGGTCCTTTTAAGTACAAAAAGCCACTAAAAGAGCATAAAATGAGCATGTATCTATTGGGCTAGAAACATAAAAAAGAAATAACAAACAGGCAAGGCAAGAAAAACACTAAAATGAAAAGTTGAAGCTACACAGTAGACTGATGTTTCTCCTTTTCTATAACTAAGGTAATCCCCCAGCTCTATCATCACCATACCCCTTCGGTTTCACATAAAATAGACAAAGCAAATAATCACAACTCATACTAATAAACACAGAGTACAAAATAAAAGAAACAATAAACAAAACAATATTACATCAATAATCCATAATTTGTGGCATAAAATCAAAAACATGACAAAATAAATTTCTCTATTATAAAAGGAAATCCTGAGACGAGACTTTTTCAAAGAGATAATTTCACATTCCGCGAGACGAGACTTTGGCCATAAGATTTTTTCAAGTCACGCCCTCCTCTCAACCATATTCAACCACACACACGGCCCTCTCACCTCTCATTCATGTGAATGCTTTTCACAGACAAAGTTCCTGTGCTCTTAGCTCTTACAAATGTTTACATTTTCCTCACTTTAAGTTCCCAATAAAAGAAGACTTATTATGTCCAAATCTTATTGAAGAATTTCTTCCTGAAGGGTTTTCATCAGAAGAAATGAGTACACGGGCAATACTAGCACCGAGAAACGATGAAATCAAATGAATTAATGTGAAAATTGTCGGTTAAACGGCGAATAGGTTAAATGTGTATCAATAGACAGTGCTGAAACAGTTGGTGGTGATCGTGTGGAAGATGAAAACACCATCTTACAATATCCCGAAGAATATCTACAACCGTTAACACCATACGGTCTTCCACCGCCTGAATTACTGTTGAAAAAAGGATGTATCCAAGAAAGGTAATGTAGTACGTCTCCCGCGGATAACATTAGACACCAAAGAAGATCTTGATATGCCATTCATGTTAAAACGTTAACAGTTTCCCATTAGAATAGCTTTAGCAAAGACAATGAACAAATCACAGAGAAAAACATTTGAAAAAGTCAGTTTATTTATTAGAGACAAAGAAACGAAATTCACTCGCGGGCAGTTATACATTGCGTTGTCACGATGTAAGTCCAAACACAGAATCAAAATTCAATGCGATATTGATTAAAATTTAATTAAAAATTGTTTTTACTAAAGTTTTACAGTAAAAGTATAAGTTTAAAAAGTATTTGTGTGTTAATCTCAAATCCAAACAGAACAAAATTGTATAGCGCAACGAATAACTCTAACGTAACATAAAACATAATTTACTTTCAAATTATTATGTTTTACTATTTTTTAATATGGGGAATTACTCGCTGTAATGTAAAATAGTTCTATTATGCATATGTAATAATTTCTATGAAAATAACAATCTGTTAAATTGTACATCCGCATCCCCATACACGAGTAGCTGAACCGCAAAGTGACTAGCACGTACCACCAGCCCGGGGGTTGGCAAGTGAAGTGAGCAGGGGACAAAGCCCCCTAGTAAATAATTTAAAAAGTCATCTGAGCCATGAGTAAAACCATGGCTAATCCATAACAGTGAGTCAAATGGGTATCTGTATCCAGTTACCAGAATGAGGCTCCTCCTTAATCTTAATATTCAACCTAGAGGAGCCTCTCAAATGGAACTTTTAGCCCATTTCAGGACCCTTCCAGTTCTCATAGGTAAACTGTTTCTTTGCTTCTCCAGTCTCCATTCATACAAAATCTTGCTAATGCTCCCAGGATGAGCCTTCTTCTCACCTTCCCTTTAACCTCAAACAACAACATTTAGCAGCAAGAGCTTAATAAAGTTATTTTCTAAAGTCAAGATATTTCAGAATAAAACTAAATGATGGACTGTGTAAAGAGAGGTGGAGAGCTGTCAAATGATCAGCTCTTGGTGGCCAGTTGGATTAGACAAAAAGTGTCTGCTGAACAGATCTGGGAGAACCAAACAAGCAGTAAGGTTGCGCTAGAAACAGCTACCAGATTCTCCAACATAACGGGAGGAGTATATTACATGCAGTCTGAATGGACCCTGTTTAAGACTTAAGCTGTGGTGGCACATTCAAAAATATTGTTGGTGCCTGTTATGGCAACCCTAGGACAGACTGATCACTAGCACCAGTAAGGGAGGATGTCAAGCTGAAGGAAATGGCTTTGCATGCAATGTTAGAAGGATTGTCTATTGATGTGACTGAGAGATATCAATCAGCTAAAAAGTTGACAGTGGTTGAAGAGAATGCTACTATATGATAGGAGTTTGGTGAGGTCATGGAAAATGATTTTCTGATTGCTTTAAAAATGTTTTGGCAAGTCATTCACCAAGTCAGGAAGGGGAGGTGAAAAGATATCTAAGTTCCCACTCAGCATTTGTACTGAAACATTGATCTCAACCAAGGGTATTGTTGAGAGGTGGAAAGAGCACTCTAATAAATTTTTGGTTCAAGGATGATGTATTCTTTGGAGGTTGCAGTACCAGAAGCGTTGGTTGAGTATAGGTTAATTTCTGTGGCTAACATTTCCTGCACTGATTAAAAGACTCCTTAAAGGGAAGGCTTAGGAGTGGATGAGATATGCTCATAAATTTTAAAATTGCTAGATTTTTTCCTAAATGTTGCATAGAAGGCGAGGACAGGCAGTGACCTAGGATTGTCAGACTGAAAGGGTGCTCCCCAGTTTTAAAAGTAGGACGAAACAATGTGTTATCAAGAGATCACAGACCTCAGCCACTCTAAGAAAACCAATGCTGGGGTACTGCAGCTGAAGCTTAAATCAGAAGAAACAATGTAAAAGCTTGACATTGAAAAGTGAGTCAACTCTTTGTTCTTGTACATATATTAACAATACTGTTAACATATTCTTTATATGATTTGAAAAGATCATGAACATCTTAAGGAATGTAAAACCACAGTATGGGTCTCTTGATCTTCTTCCGTGTGGCTTTTGATTCCTTCATTTTATGGAACTAGAGGTGTGTTTACTTGCTTTCTGTTAAGCTGTAGCTATTTAATGTAGATGTGTGACTCAACCAAGAGTGCACCTTACTGTATGCCCGCTCCAGTTCATGTTTTTCTTTGGTAGGATATAAAGAGTTTCCAAGAGTGTGGAAAGTTTTCAATTTGGGAATTTGAAAATGATATTGACTTACTGTCTTTCAGATTGTGATCTAACATATACTGTACACTTCAGAAGATTGTAGCTGAAATGCAAGTGTGACCAGAGTTAGCACCTCCAAATCTGGAGTCACAGTTTCCTCCAGGAGAAGAGTGACTTGCCCCTGATCACATAAGCAGAGAGCAACTGGCCAAGTGGAGGAGTTCAAATACTTTCGGGACTTGTGCATGAGTAGAGGTAATTGTGAGACTGACCAATGAGCTGGTGTAGTGGTCATGTTGTTGTGAGTGTTGTTATGGGAATGTGGTAGTGAATTGTGAGATAACTCCTTAGATGATGTATTCCACTTAACTGGTTGCTGTACACTCCCAGCCTGCTCAACACTGTGAGTGGAAGTGACTGTGCTGGATTGTTGGACTCACTCTTTGTGATGAGGATGGGGGCCTCAACAGTATGTGATTAACACAGTTTCTCCGTATAAGGAGGAGCCAATAAAGGTTGTTTGGACATGGAGTAATGACGTCTTCTGGGTACGAATCATGCTGGGTGCACCAGGCAGGGTCAACTAAGAGAAGACCTGGGCAGACTCAGGAATTGCTGGATGATTTTTCATCTCAGCTGGCTGGGAGTGGTGAGAATTCCTGAGGAGGTTCTAAAGATTTCTGCTGACTATAGTGTGAACTGATCTGAGCCATGACCCTCAAGTGAAAAAAAGTAGAAGGAAACTTAATGAGTGATGATGTGAATACTTTTTGAAGATTTTGAACATGTACTCACTAGGACATTTCTTTAGCAATGTGGTGTCTCACTGTCTCCTTCAGCTTTCAATTGAAGAGTATCTTCGTTCTGCTAGATATACTTCACTGTTGTAAACGGAAAATTTGGCACTGCTAAATAGAGATAATAACAGGAAATATACAAATAACAGCAGAGGAGCACGCTGCTCAGGCTTGCAATGGGGTGTTACTTTACATTCTCCTTCATTGTTTATCACGAGAAGTCAATGATCATTTTCTGTAGCTCTTCTACATAATTTTGTTTTGCTACCATGAAACAGATTCTAAGCAATTGAAATATGAAATTATGCAACTGTCTGTCCCAAACTAGAATTAGCATACTATTGACCAAGTTCATTTGCTTTAAATGTAGCTGACTACAACACATGTCATGTTTTGCTGTTGTGTGAATTCATCTATTCTATTCCAAGTATTAACACTTTCTACGAAAACATGTAATGGCATCACAGAAGTGCACTAATTTTATACTACAGAAACAAGTTAAACTTCTTGTTGTCAGTGTGGCTTGTTATGTGCTTTATTGTATTCAGAAATGTGATGGAACACAGTAAAGGTTCCTGGACCAATGGGCATGTCTTCATCGTTAGTGAAGCTTACAGTCCCAGAACTAATGCTACAATCATAACCCCAACTTGGAAAAAGTTGGGATGGTATGGAAAATGCTAACAAAACCAGGAAACAGTGATTTCAAAATTCACTTTTCATTTGTGATGCATTACAAATTGTATAAAGGCAAAATATTTAATGTTTAGTCTGGTCAGTTTTTTTTGTAATTCTACACCCATTCTTGCCATTGAGGGTTTTGCAACACATTACAAAAAAAGTTGGTATGAGGCAATTTAGAGCCAATAATGTGTTAAAAAACAAAAATTATCATGTGAGTAGAAACAGATGATAGTCACAAGGTGGTTGTAACCATGTTTTAGTATACAAGATGCACCCAGGAAAGGCCTAGTCCTTTTGGAGCAAACTGGAGCAGAGGATCACTAATTTTCCCACAAATGCATGAGAAAATCATTCAAAAGTTTAAAAACAATTTTTTCTCAAAGACAGATCAGAAGGCATGTGGGTACTTCACCCTCAACAGTGCATTATATGTTTAAGGTATTTTGAGAGTTTCATTGCATAAAGGGCAGAGATGCAAGCCTAAGATGACTGTCTTTGAATACCAATCCAGTAAGTTTTTGCACTTATTAGAGGCTTAGCCTCCCCTCTGATAATGCTATTAATCCAACATTTACTGTAGATGGAAAAGTGTTCATGTCAGAGTGCACAATGGGAGTAAGAAGGTCTGGGCTTTCAATGTTCAGGGGCTGGAAGTTTAAATCCATTGGATGGGGTGGAGGTGGGGAGGGGTGGGGGGGTTGCTTTCAAAGATCATGGGCCTGTTACCTGAGATTAGGTGCTTTAACCCATATAACTACTCAGATGGCACAGAATCAAAAATCATCATTCATCAAAAAGTGATATAACCACATGGGCTCAGGAGTATTTTGGAAAAAACGCAATACCAGTTTACATCCACAAATGCTAATTACAACTGAACTGTGGTGTATGATAACAGTGTACAGAAGTGCCATCGACGTCTCTGGGCTCAGAGGCATCTAGGATAGACCATAACACTATGGAAATGTGTATTGTGGCAGGATGATTCAATATTTGAGGTCTTTTTTGAAAGAAATCCGCATTGTGCCCACCGGACCAAAGAAGGAAAGAACCATCCGGACCGTTACCAGCATCTGTGATAGTATGGAGTTGTGTCAGTGCAGTCAGCAATGGTAACCTGTGAAGGCACCATTAATGCTGAAAAGTATATACAGATTTTGCTTTCTTCAAGATGACATCTTTTCCACAAATGTCCATGTATATTTCAACAAGCCAATGCAAAACCACATTCTGCCTGTATTACAAATGTATGGCTACATAAGAAGACGGAGTGGGTGCACATCTGGCCTGTCTTCAGCCCTGACCTGTCTTGAACTGAGAATGTGTAGCACATTTTGAAGTACAAGATGCAACAATGAAGAACCCATAGTGTTACACACTTTTAAGACTTGTTTGAATGAAAATAGGACAAGATTACTCTTGAAACACTCATTAAATTGGTGTCTTCAGTACCTAAACGTTTATTATGTGTTGTGAGATGGAAAGGCAAAGTAACAAAGTGGTAAATACTGCAAGTATCAAAATCAGAATAAGTGTTTATTTCTGAAAATAAGAACAAAATTAATTAGTTGTAATGTTAAATAATGGGCTGTTGTATTGTTTTCAGATCAAAGATCATTTATTACTATTTAGTAATCAAGCCATACCATAGCATCCCAACTTTTTCTGAGTAGGTGTTTTAGAACAAACAGACAAAATCTTCTAAATGCAACTTAGTACAGTGCAGATTTATTTTTGGAGGTAGACATTAAAATGCAGAATTCTGATTGGTGCGCCATCTGTACCCATTCTTTCTGAACACAGGTGCCTAGACTGTTTTTCTTTCAGCATAAATACAGGAAGTTAATTTATTAGTGGCTTTGGTTTCCTCTGCAGCTTTTTGCAGTACAAGTGAGAAGCAGAGAAAGAGATAATGGTGGGCTGAACCCACTCCACCTCTCGCTTGCTCTGCTTCTCTCTGACAACCACTTTTCTCCTTTTTTAAGTCTTTTCACATGTAGGGTACAGGAGGTAGGAAATGAAATCTACATCACTGAGTTTAGTCATCAGTGGGGCAAACACGTTAAATAATCATTAAATTGAATTTTTTGCAAGTAGTGACAAAAAGTGAATGTGTATATATGTGCAAGAAAGAAAAAGGTTTACATGCTGCACATATTTTTAAGCCCTGTTTATTGTGGTCACATATCACAGACTGACATCCTGTTTGGGTTTACAGTACATGGCAAGACCTCTCTTGCCTTTGTGTCAGTTTATTGATTTCTTTTGGCTTTCTTTGAAAATACATCTCTAAAAATGACATGGTGAATTTTGGACAAATATCATCATTGTATAGTCATATGAAAAACTTTGCAAACCCCTCTCAGCCTACATAATAATTTACTCTCCTTTCAACAGAAAAGATAACAGTGGTATGTCTTTCATTTCCTAGGAACATCTGAGTACTTGGGTGTTTTCCGAACAAAGATTTTTAGTGAAGCAGTATTTAGTTATATGAAATTAAATCAAAAATTTGGGTACCCTTGTAATTTTGCTGATTTGAATGCCTGTCACTGCTCAATGCTGATTACTTGCAACACCAAATTGGTTGGATTAGCTCATTAAGCCTTGAACTTCATAGACAGGTGTGTCCAATCATGAGATATAAAGGTATTTAAGGAGGTCAATTGCAAGTTGTGCTTCCCTTTGACTCTCCTCTGAAGAGTGACAGCATGGGATCCTCAAAGCAACTCTCAAAAGATCTGAAAACAAAGATTGTTCAGTCTCATGGTTTAGGGGAAGGCTACAAAAAGCTATCTCAGAGGTTTAAACTGTCCATTTCAACTGTAAGGAATGGAATCAGGAATTGGAAGGCCACAGGCACAGTTGCTGTTAAACCCAGCAGGTCTGGCAGGCCAAGAAAAATACAGGAGCAGCATATGTGCAGGATTGTGAGAATGGTTACAGATAACCCACAGATCACCTCCAAAGACCTGCAAGAACATCTTACTGCAGATGGTGTATCTGTACATCATTCTACAATTCAGCGCAATTTGCACAAAGAACATCTGTATGGAAGGTTGATGAGAAAGAAGCCCTTTCTGCATTCACACCACAAACAGAATCGCTTGTTGTATTCAAATGCTCATTTAGACAAGCCAGATTCATTTTGGAACAAAGTGCTTTGGACTGATGAGACAAAGATTGAGTTATTTGGTCATAACAAAAAGCGCTTTGCATGGTGGAAGAAGAACACCACATTCCAAGAAAAACACCTGCTACCTACTGTCAAATTTGGTGGAGGTTCCATCATGCTGTGGGACTGTGTGGCTAGTTCAGGGACTGGAGCCCTTGTTAAAGTTGAGGGTCGGATGAATTCAACCCAGTATCAACAAATTCTTCAGGATAATGTTCAAGCATCAGTCACAAAGTTGAAGTTACGCAGGGGTTGGATATTCCAACAAGACAGTGACCCAAAACACAGTTTGAAATCTACAAAGGCATTCATGCAGAGGGAGAAGTACAATGTTCTGGAATGGCCGTCACAGTCCCCTGACTTGAATATCATTGAAAATCTATGAGATGATTTGAAGTAGGCTGTCCATGCTCAGCAGCCATCAAATTTAACTGAACTGGAGAGATTTTGTATGGAAGAATGGTCAAAAATACCTCCATCCAGAATCCAGTCACTCATCAAAGGCTATAGGAGGCTTCTAGAGGCTGTTATATTTGCAAAAGGAGGCTCAACTAAGTATTGATGTAATATCTCTGTTGGGGTGCCCAAATTTATGCACCTGTCTAATTTTGTTATGATGCATGTTGCATATTTTCTGTTAATCTGATAAACTTAATGTCACTGCTGAAATACTGCCGTTTCCATAAGGCATGTCATATATTAAAAGGAAGTTGCTACTTCGAAAGCTCACCCAATGATAAACAAAAATCCAAAGAATTCAGAGGGGTTCCCAAACTTTTTCATATGACTGTATAAGGCCATTTATAGCGTTGAGATTTGACAGGCGGGTTTCATGGGTTTAATTAAAGGTACACATTCAGCTATCATAAGTAGAACAGTAATCTATGTTGGGTTACAGTGTACAGGAAAAGTCTCTTTAGAAAGTTAAAAAAACATTTGTGATATTTAATGTATTAAATTTATTGAGAAACAATGTGAGTGTGTCTGTGTTTACCCTGCGAAGGACTAGCGCCATGTCCAGGTGATGTTCTTGCCTCAAGCCTGATCATTTCTGGGATAGGTGACTGCTGTTGCCCTACGGCCCTGTCCTTGATAGGCAGGTTGAGTAAATGGATAGATGGAGAAGCAGAGGGTTGCACAATGGTTAACACTGCTGTCTTATACCTCCAGGCACCTGTTCATCTTTGGTCCACCCTTTTTTGGAGTGTGCATGTTCATCCATTCATCTAGCCATCATTCAAACCTGCTTATCCAGAGCAGGGTCACAGGGCAGCTGAAAACAATCCCAGGTAGCAGAAGTCTTTGGACTGGGTACCAGCCCTATGCAGTTTGTATGTACATGAGAATTTTCTTCAAGTATTTTGCCTTCCTTTCAAATCCCAAGGACATAAATAGAGAAGACTGACAATACAGTACGACTTATTTTTGCATAGCACTCTTCACTGAGTGCAGGCAGAGCTCTGTGAACAATTCTCAGTTAAAATACAAGTATAGATTATACTAATTTCTAAATACAGAACTGGTACACATATAAATCCAAATTTGTTCGAACACACAAGTAACAAGGTACAGCCTGATTAAACATAAATGGAAACCAACAATATGTATCTATTAATTAATTTATGAACTGTGGCCACTTGACAATGGTGGAGATTAAAACTGTAAAAGAGAAAATCAAAAACAAAGTCACAGTCCTGGAGACCTCCGCCAACTGGCGACCCTGGGCTTTCTATAGTGGAGTCTGTCCTGGATGTCCAATTTGATAAGCATCTTCAGCATTCAACTAACATTCCACTTTGAAATGGTTACTGCCCTGCATTGTGATGGTGCTAAGATAGACTCTGGATTTTTAGTTGGATCAGGTCCTATGGTCATTCTGTAACTGTAGTAAATGCAGAGGACAGTGAAATTCTTACTTACACATCCACTGTATTGTAGGGAGGTTAGTAGATAATGTAGACTATTCACAATAATTACTATGTATTGGCTTTTTTACAATAAACATGACAAAGAAAATATGTTATCTCAAGTCAGATTTATCTAATTTTTAGACTTGTTGATTACTAAAATAATTGTTAGTTAAAGTCCCGATATGTAAAACCGAATATGTAGAACTAAAAGACGGTTTAGTTACTTTTCACAAGAATATTGCTTTTCTAAATTTGTGTGTTTAATACAGTTTTCTTTTAACCTATCCTTAATGTTTTATGCCATTTCTTCATGGTTTAACTGACTTTTTATTTTCATTTCATTTTAATGTGCTCTTGTATAGCACTCTTAAATATGTATTAATTTGGAGCACAGATATATACAGTACCTACAACTATAATATGATAATAATGTAGAATGATCACTGAGAGGGGCATCTCAGTCCCACTTCCACAAAAACCCCAGACACAATTGCACAGACACAAATCCTGGATTAAAATAAGCTCTTCATTTAACAAAATACCTTTAAGGCAGGCCTTTATTTTCTTTTTCCTCTTCCTCCACTCCACCCCAGCAAGTTTTGTTCTTTTTCTCCCTTGGGTGAGGTGGAGCGGCTTCTTTTCATGCCAGACCTGAGAGTACTTCCGGTGTCACAGTTTTGCACCCAGAAAGCACTTCCAAGTTAGGTGGAACCTCCTTATGTTGGGTTCCATTAATCTTGGAAGTTGGATATTGGGGCAGGGAATGAAGTCACACCGAGTTGACCGTGTTTCAATAAAACATCTGGAAAACCAATATGGACACCTACAGGAAAACCCTTGTTGTGCTTGCTTTTTCAGAATAAATGCCACTTGATAACAACGCATTATGTGGTATTTTGTGCATCCAAACACTATAGCAGTATGTTCACAGGTAGAAGTTGGACTGTGCTGTGTACAACTTATATAATGGAACATGAATAGACAGAAGTGCTAATAAAGAGTATAATGCTACAGTTTTCACTAAAATGTGTGGTGTACATTGTTGTTATGGATTGACATCATAAGCTGAAGTCAGACAAACTTGGGTTTGACATACCAGCCCTGGGTTTCTGAGTAGGAAATCTGACTTGTGGTGGTGTTCCAGTTGAAAATTCTGACTAAGAACTTGGAAAATCCAACTTCCCAGTTCAAATGAAACACAGCATTAGGATAAGGGAGCCTTCTCCTGGCTGCTCCTCCTGGTGCCATCTAAATGGCCCTCGCAGCCCTGTGGGGGTGCAGATGGGAGTCCCACAAGAGAGATGCTTGCAACCAGTGTGTTGGGGGAGTATATGGCCCCTGCACAAGGTCCCAGGAGGCAGTTTTCCTCCATCCTTCCATTACAGAGTCATCCAAATTGGGAAAGGAACTATCTGCCTTCCTGGACATGACATCAACATGAACCATCCATTATGAGGGCTTTCTGGCAATATAAGGGTCCATCCATCCAGGCTGGAATGCCAGCCATTCCATGTCCTCTATTGCAACAGTAAACCATAAGAAAAGTTTAGCTAATATAAAATCCTGTTAACATAAGACAAAACTAGCTGATGCTAGTAGAGTGTTGTGAATTCAAAGGTGGGACAATTTGTTTATCCCACAGACCACTTGTACATTGCGCTATGCATAAGGTCTGCCCTTTTGCATGTCACATTACCTCGAACTCCTATCATTATGACTTCTGCTTTCAACATTGTGAATCATACCTTCACTCATGCATCCTTTTGTGGAGTATACACATTCTGCTCCATGGTCACATGAGACTGGAGCATATGACAAGGTGAGCTCACACAGAATGGAATGGAAGTTCACTGTATAGTGCACTCAGATCCAAACCGCATTCATTGATAACAGGGCAACTAAGACATCAGTCTTTGTGAAGTAAAAAATAAATAAACAGTGCTCAGAGAAAAGTCTGATTGAGAGATTATCTAATTTAGGAAAAGGATGTATGGAGTGAAGCAAAACAAAGACCTTCAAGTGTGCAGAATTAGCAAGGAAAATTCAGCATAGGAGCCTGAATAGAGAATATCAGAAGACATTAGTGGAGAAATGCAGTAGTTGGCCGGAGTCTATGAATGAGTCAAAGGACAGAATAAGTAAATTTGAAAATGCAGTAAAGCAACTGTTCTATTTCTGAAATGAAGGGCCAGGGAAAATTTTTAATTAGCATAACATTAAGAGACCACTGCATTGACGAGTTGCTGAGAGGAACTTTTTTATTTGTTAGAGAAAGCTTTACTGTGGAAATCATTTTAATTGCACTTATTTGTTTTGCTTATGAAAGTGTTTTTATTTGTTGAGTTTTTTATTCTTGAATCTTAGTTTAATTGCAAAAATAGAAAATTGCTGAAAATAAACCTCAAGCTGATAGATAGATAGATAGATAGATAGATAGATAGATAGATAGATAGATAGATAGATAGATAGATAGATAGATAGATAGATAGATAGATAGATAGATAGATAGATATTTACTTCACTTTGTCTAGGTAAAATGTAAAGGAATGGAAAGTTTAGGCATACTGTTGTGATAATTTAAATTCCAGCCATGTTCATATGTATATACACTATCAAGTTTGCAATTGCTAAAATTTCAGACCAATCCCTAATGCATTAATTAATTGTTATAATCCATGTGCTTTAATATGCTTTCATATATACAGATAGTGATAAAGAAGTTGTAAGCCTTAGCTTGTGCATTATTACTGTAAAATTATGTGCTGCCATTTCCAAAATAAGCTTCTGCAGATGTGATATATTTGTCTTCTGTCACATTCTGAAGCAATGCTTTAAGGCCCACCACATCACAATGCTTATTAAGAAGGCAGGCTAAATTATGGAACACACTTTTGACCCACCGGAGGTAGAAGTGAAGGAACTTGATTTGAGCTCATTAGTATTTACTTAGTATTTAGTGACCCAAAGTTGCCTAATTAGTTATTTGATTTGTTGTTGTTGAAGTTCTCCATTCTAATTCCCTTTTTTATAGAAATAACTGGCACAATAAGGAAACAAACTTCGTACCCCTAAAGTGTTATGTCATCATTCTCAAAACTGAGCAACCAATGCCAGACTAACCAATCAGATTGCTCAGAGGGATCAGACACACACACATAGAGTAGCATTTTGTTATATAATTGGTAGATGATTAGTAAAAGTAATAGCATTGTCACTTGTACAGGCGTAATCCTTACCTATTTCAATCACTTATTAGGATAATGCTCCTAGTTCCTACGTAGTTAGAAGAAATCTAAACCTAGTGGGAAAATTTATAAATATAGCAAAAAATTACATATTTGCATCTGTCTTAAATAAAAAATCAAGTACAGCAAGTGGCCACTTTTTTTAACATCTGCCTAAAAGAGAGTTGGTCACTGATTTGCCCTGGATCATGGACTAAACAAGGTGTTCAAAATACAACATAAGGATGCTGGCCAATATTGACAGCTTTTGTCCAATATTTGTTGAAAAATATCTAGTGGAAGAGCTCTACTCTAAACTGTTCCTTCCATCTCATCTCTATTAGATTTGTATACCTGAGGAGACAACAGCATTAATAGACATACATTTATTGTTATAATACTGGAACCACTCCAGACATGCTTTGCTTTATGGCATGGATCATGGTCTTGTTAAAAAAAGACCTTTTGTAGATGGGTACACTGCTGCTGTGAAAACATACTCCTGGTCTATTCTGCACCAATTTTCAGGTATTCAGCTATACTCAGATACTGTATATTAGAAGACATAATTTGTTTTGTAGGAGGCATTAAATTTTTGTATCCCTCAAAATACTTTATACAGGTGCTGGTCATAAAATTAGAATATCATTTGATTTATTTCAGTAATTCCATTCAAACAGTGAAACTTGTATATTAGATTCATTCATTACACACAGACTGATGTATTTCAAATGTTTATTTCTTTTAATGTTGATGATTATAACTGACAACTAATGAAAATCTCAAATTCAGTATCTCGGAAAATTAGAATATTGTGAAAAGGTTCAATATTGAAGACACCTGGTGCCACACTCTAATCAGCTAATTAACTCAAAACACCTGCAAAAGCCTTTAAATGGTCTCTCAGTCTAGTTCTGTAGGCTACACAATCATGGGGAAGACTGCTGACTTGACAGTTGTCCAAAAGACGACCATTGACACCTTGCACAAGGAGGGCAAGACACATAAAGTCATTGCTAAACAGGCTGGCTGTTCACAGAGGTCTGTGTCCAAGCACATTAATAGAGAGGTGAAGGGAAGGACAAGATGTGGTAGAAAAAAGTGTACAAGCAATAGGGATAACCGCACCCTGGAGAGAATTGTGAAACAAAACCCATTCAAAAATGTGGGGGAGATTCACAAAGAGTGGACTGCAGCTGCAGTCAGTGCTTCAAGAACCACCACGCACAGACGTATGCAAGACATGGGTTTCAGCTGTCGCATTCCTTGTGTCAAGCCACTCTTGAACAAGAGATAGCGTCAGAAGCGTCTCGCCTTTGGACTGCTGCTGAGTGGTCTAAAGTTATGTTCTCTGATGAAAAGTAAATTTTGCATTCACTTTGGAAATCATGGTCCCAGAGTCTGGCGGAAGAGAGGAGAGGCACAGAATCCATGTTGCGTGAGGTCCAGTGTAACGTTTCCACAGTCAGTGATGGTTTGGGGTGCCATGTCATCTGCTGGTGTTGGTCCATTGTGTTTTCTGACGTCCAAGGTCAACGCAGCCATCTACCAGGAAGTTTTAGAGCACTTCATGCTTCCTGCTGCTGACGAACTTTATGGAGATGCAGATTTCATTTTGCAACAGGACCTGGCACCTGCACACAGTGCCAAAGCTACCAGTACCTGGTTTAAGGACCATGGTATCCCTGTTGTTGATTGGCCAGCAAACTCGCCTGACCTTAACCCCATAGAAAATCTATGGGGTATTGTGAAGAGGAAGATGCAATACGCCAGACCCAACAATTCAGAAGAGCTGAAGGCCACTATCAGAGCACCATGGGCTCTCATAACACCTGAGCAGTGCCACAGACTGATCGACTCCATGCCACGCCGCATTGCTGCAGTAATCCAGGCCAAAGGAGCCCCAACTAAATATTAAGTGCTGTACATCAGGGGTGTGCAAAGTCATTCCTGGAGGGCCGCAGTGGCCGCGGGTTTTTATTCCAACCCAGTTGTTTAATTAGAAAACAATCCTTGCCAATAATTACATTTCATGGCTTGTTAGTGCTTTAACTCTGCTATGTCAAGTCATTCTCAAATCCTAGATTTTTTTTTCCATTCTAAAGATATCCAAATATTTTGAAGTGTAAAACGGATGGGTAATTCTCAATCCTTGACTTTTTTGTCTTCTCTTTCCTTCCAAGTATTTAATTAAACCAAATAGTGCATGATAAATACACACAGGCGTAAAGGGTAACAAGCAAAATGTATAACTGCTGGTTTCTTTTGTCATTTGCATCTTATTGCTAATAAGGAGCAATTAAAAACCAAGAATGCAGCTGTTTAAGACTTAAATAAGCAATAAGGGTTCAAAATCTTAACGAGGGAGGTAACTAAAATGAAGCAGAAGTGTTTCTAGAGCAATTAGTGCTTCTTATTAAGCAATTGGGTTGGAACAAAAGCCTGCAGCCACTGCGGCCCTCCAGGAATGACTTTGCACATCCCTGCTGTACATGCTCATACTTTTCATGTTCATACCTTTCAGTTGGCCAACATTTCTAAAAATCCTTTTTTGCATTGATCTTAATTGATATTCTAATTTTCCGAGATACTGAATTTGGGACTTTCATTAGTTGTCAGTTATACATTAAAAGAAATGAACATTTGAAATACATCAGTCTGTGTGTAATGAATGAATCTAATATACAAGTTTCACTTTTTGAATGGAATTACTGAAATAAATCAACTTTGTCATGATATTCTAATTTTATGACCAGCACCTGTAATTTTGGTTGTCAAAACACATTAGTGTCATCAACTTGTTTGGTTTTTTTTTTGTTGTTGCTGCCAGTTTCTGCCTGTGTTGCACTGCACCAGCCATGTTATTGATGCCAATGATTCCTTGTCCTGTAACTGAACTTCGAAATAGCAAGATTTGTCATCACATTTTCCATACTTAAGATGGAGGCAAGGTGTTAGTTATTGATAGGAAGTTTGGCTTGATTCTCGACTTTTGGTTTCTCGTTTTGGTTTCAGCATTTGATTTAATGTCTGCTAAACAGATAATGTATAATTCAGTAATTACAATGCGAGCAGGAGAGATCCTGTACGTGTCAGCATGTAAATGCATGAATGTCTAGGGTGTGGTAAACTTTATGTGTTGATTACTCTGAAAAGTGAATAGTCAGAGAAAGAAGCATTAAAAAAGTCAGAGTGAGATAGATGGAAAGAGAGACAGAAATGCAGACTGGAGTCTGTAAAGTCTTCTGAGGACATTAGCAGAAACAAGCAGGGTACTACCAGGGTAGAGAAAGTGAGGCCAGAAGGGAATGCATGGGACAGTGGTTTTTCAGTGCAGGCAGCTGGAGAGCTGCCCAGAAAACCTGGCCCTTTAAGACTAACAGAATGCTCTGCGTTGCAGTGACATTACAATCTATCAGAGGGAGTTTTAGCTTGGCATCCCTAGAGCAAATGGAATGCTACTCCTGAGCCTGATTGTGATTCCGGGACATGGTACCCCAGAGATATAATTTAGTTATATCAGCCACACAGATAGGTGTAGTTTGAGGTTGGCAGTTGGACTAGAGTCTGTGGCAAAGGGTTCAACCGATGGAAGGAATAGAGGCCAGTACAAACAGACAAGTATGTCTCAGAAACAGGAATTATGATGAAACAATGTTATTCATGTGAGTTAACTTAGATTATTCGGGGGTTTATTATTTTCAGTTTTGTTTTGAACTTTTATTTTATCCGGTAAGTTGTAATACAATGCCCTTTTGTTTATGGAGTATGTCAGCATTTTGCTGATTATTTGGGTTAGAGATGATTTCAAAACTCCCCTACAGTCTACCCTAAATAATGTATAGGTGTTGTGCTGTAATACCTTTTCTAGGACCAAAAGATTTGGGGTGCCAAAAGGTGTCATTTATTTCTAGGTATGTCTCAAGTAGAAAACCAGACTAGTGAATTGCTGACAGTGACTCTAACTGCCAGTACAGGATGATGTTCAGCCTGTCTCTATTTCTCTAGGACAAGGAGTTTGTTCCAGCTTTGCTCCATGTCACCAGAATGTTCATTAAGCTATCCAGATTTCTTTTAAAAATGGGTTGGTGGCTGAAAATTGATTACAAATTTTATGATTTAATAGCATACCAAATAGCGAAACAGGATGCAGGCCACAGTATATCCTAAAACAGGCTGGTACTCACCTGGTCTTCAACCCCAAAATAGGCCTCATCCCAGGCTATCTGACCTCAAACCTAACCTTCAGACGTCAAGGCATGAACAGGCCCAAACTGGGGCTTAGGCTTTTAAAGTTTAAAAATATCTCTCTAATATAAAAAAAAAATCTTGGAAGGTTGGAAGGAGACGAGACATGATTTTCTCACAGAGATGCTTTCACGTCCCGCGAGACGAGTCTTTGTGCCAAGAGATTTAACCATGCCCAGGGCTAGAAATAAAACAAAGAGTAGATGACAAAATAGAACGTTGTAAAGAATTCAAAAACATTTGCGCGGTACACATGCAGAGCAGGTTAGAGATAATGGAAGTACGAAAATTCGAAAGTCTCAAAAAAAGGATAGTAAAGATCGCATTAGCGCAAACAAATGGAAATTATTACTCGGTGAAATAACTTAACAGCGAAAAGAGATCGAATATATTGTTCAGATTTAAACTTTAAGTCAGAGACTTGTAGATCGTCTAATTCTTGTTGACATCAGGGAAAACAAATTTATGTTTCTTCCCAATGAAGAGGTGTATCTGTAAGAATTAAAAGATTCAAAAAACGTTGGAACGGTACACATGCAGAGCAGGATAGAAATAAAGGAGGTACGAAAATTCGAAGGTCTCAGATAAAGAATAGTAAAGATTGCATTAGCGCAAACAAACAGAAACTATTGCTCAGTGAAATTATGGAACAGCGAAAAGAGATCGAATATATTGCTCGGCTTTAAACTTTAAGTCGAAGACTTGTCAATCATCTAATTCGTGTTGCCATTAGTGGAAAAAAAAAGTAGTGTTTCTTCTCAATGAAGAGGCGTATCTGCCAGAATTTAAAGATTTGCTGTCTGGTGAAAGTGAAATCCCACGAGAGAAATCATTTCTCATTTCTTGTAGAAAGAAAGAAACGATATTCACTCACCGGCAGTTATACGTTGCCTTGGCACAATGTAATTCCCAACATAGAAACAAAATTAAATGCGATATTGATTATAAGGTTAAAGCGAAAAAAGATCAAATATATGGACCTAGATGATATGACAAAAGTGTGCAGTGCGAGATGCTGATCGAGCAAAGAGGAGGTAAAAAAAAAAACTATATTTGCTTCCTATTGTATCACCGTTTAAGAGGGGGTTTCGGAGGAGTGACCCTGTCTCCTTCTGGTGCGTTTAGCCCCCATGTTCACAACACAAGTGGCAGAGACCGGGGGGGGGTGGGGGGAGTTGGCGAGCGAAGCCCCCTAGTACTTTAAATGTCCCAAATCTACAAAAATGCTCTTTAAGGGACAGGAAAACATAATGCCTCTGGCTTGATAAGAGAAGGCAAAATAATAATCTTTATAAATGAAGAATGTATTGAAAACATAACCCAAAATGAAAGAAAGTTAAAGAAGCAGCAGAAAAATAGACAAAAAGGGTGAGGCTAAAAAGGCCACCAAAGGCAAATAAGTCCAAATTAAAAACCGACAACAAAATCCAAGAACAAAGCAAAAAATAATCAGAAAACAGAAAATCCGAATGATACTTACATAATGATCCTAACACTGTAACACTTAATGATATTCTGAGGGGCTCATCTACTCAACCAAAATAAAAAACAGAGGGCAGTCCCTCAGTGGTGACATCATAGCAGCCTCAACCTCTGAAACTCTGTTTTAAGGAGACAGGACACATAAATAAACACATTTATACAAAACTGAAAGTACATACATATATAATAAACTAGCAAAATACCCGCGCTTCGCAGCGGAGAAGTAGTGTGTTAAAGAGGTTATGTAAACATATATATACATAAACATATATACTTATATACATATCTACATATGGGTGGCACAGTGGCGTAGTGGGTAGCGCTGCTGCCTCGCAGTTGGGAGACCTGGGGACCCGGGTTCGCTTCCCGGGTCCTCCCTGCGTGGAGTTTGCATGTTCTCCCCGTGTCTGCGTGGGTTTCCTCCGGGCGCTCCGGTTTCCTCCCACAGTCCAAAGACATGCAGGTTAGGTGGATTGGCGATTCTACATTGTCCCTAGTGTGTGCTTGGTGTGTGGGTGTGTTTGTGTGTGTCCTGCGGTGGGTTGGCACCCTGCCCGGGATTGGTTCCTGCCTTGTGCCCTGTGTTGGCTGGGATTGGCTCCAGCAGACCCCCGTGACCCTGTGTTTGGATTCAGCAGGTTGGAAAATGGATGGATGGATATCTATATATATACATATAGACATCCACATATATATACATATATCAACATATATATACACATACATATACATACATACACACATATAAATATATATATATACACATACAGACACGTATATATATACATATAGCAAAATACCCACGCTTCGCAGCGGAGAAGTAGTGTGTTAAAGAGGTTATGTAACCATATATATACATAAACATATATACATATATATACATATCTACATATACACATATCTACATATCCATATATATACGTATACACATCCACATATACATATATATATACATATACAAATTTACATATCTACATATATATATATATATATATATATATATATATATATATATATATATATATATAGATATAAATATAGACATACATACATACATACATTCACATATATATATATATATATATATATATATATATATATATATATATATATATATATATATATATATATACTGTATATATACATATCTACTTATTGGCTCCTGTATTTAGGATATAGCGGGTTGGATAATGGATGGATGGACATCTGTATGCATAGCCCTATTTGCCCGTTTTCGTTTTTTTTCTTTCTTCAGTAATATTTCAGTAAACCCGGAGCTTGTCAGTTCAAATCCTGGTACTGACACCACTGTGTGACCCTGAGGAAGTCACTTCACCTGCCTGTGCTGCAAAAAACAAAAGTAATGTAAGAAATTGTACCTCAGATGTTGCAAGTTGCTGGAATAAAGGCATAAGTAAAATAGATAAATATGTATTATACACATAGGAACTATTAATTTATTTTCAGTTAAGTCATCTGCAGCAAACTTTTATAAATGAGGGTTTCTCATTTTTAGATAGTGCAAACTGTTTCTTCTTCATTGACATTTTCTCTTGGAGAGCTTTTTTCATTTCATTGAAAATTAAAGCAGCAGCTGCCAAAATATGTAGCTTTCTTATTAATTTTTCAACATTGTGTAAAATAAATTTATAAAGTAACATAAAAGGTTTAAATACTGGTTATCCTTTTACACTAAAATATTACTAAAGAGAAACAAAAAAAGTAAAATGGATATGTTCTTTTTCTTTAAGGAGATTAAATATTACTGAAGAAAGAAAAAAAAATAAAACAGCCAAATGGGGCTATGCATACGAACTTAAAAGGTTTAAATAAAACAGAAATATATATTTTATTTTTACTTGCTAAACTTGTGGAGGGTGTATCCTGTAGCAAAGCCCTAACTTTTTTCGTGAAAGCCCGTTTCAGTCAATAAGTCTTAAAAAAAGGTGTAAAGATATTGACAATAAGCTAAGCAAACCCAGGAAGACATGGAATCGTTTAAATCAAGTATCATTACATCTTCCTTTCTTAAAGAGAAGTAAGGCAGTACTTATAAGCTTACATATTTATATATAGACATACATATATATATATATATATATCTATAACCGAAGCCGTGCAAGCACACTCTTGAGAATGCAACGTATAGTTGTACAGAAGAAAAGCAATCTTGCCTCAAATGAATGGCAACCTTTTGTAGGTCTATGAACTTAATTTAAACTTTAGGTTTACACGGTGCTTTCTTTCCGAAGTACCTGCACTCATGAATATGTCTGTATGTGTCAGTCGGTCAAATCCACACGCTTCGCACCGGCGAAGTACCGCTTTTAAATTTTTATTAAGAAGAAAAGAAAACCTTTTTAAATTGAGGGAAAATATACTAATAACAGTTTGTTAAGGATCTGTTTTTTTGTGAAGCTGCCTTCACTCGAGTGATTACTTCGAGCTGACTTGTTGGCCAACTATAAGCGTTACCTGGTAGGTAACCACCCATACAATCAGATTGTGAATCAGACTACGAATGCCGTGAATGTAATTACCCCGATCTACATGTTGTCAAATAAACGAACCACACGCCGTGGCGCAATTTTAGGGGCTTCGCCTGTAGTGCTGATGTCCGAGGTTCGATTCCCGTAAGGGAGTGAAGTGAGTGGCTGGTTATCTACCAGGTAACGCTTATGGTTGGCCAGCAAGTGAGGTAACATCAGCCACGGTGCCTTCAGTTGTGAGAAGCAGATCATAGAATGGTTGAAAATAGTTTACTGTCAAATAATGCAAAGAGTACGCGACACGTCTTTCCCCCTTATTCTTGGCTCATCAGGCGTACACACTCACTGCACTCGCTTACGGTAATTGAACCTCGGACGTCAGCGCTAGAGGGGCTTCGCAGCGGTGAAGTATTGCTTTTAAATTTTAATTAAGAAGAAAAGAAAACCTTTTTAAATGAAGTCTTAAAAAGAGGTGTAAAGATATTGACAATAAGCTACGCAAACCCACCAAGAAATGCAATCGTTTAAATCAAGGCGCGAGTCGAAAAACACCATCCCATAATATTAGTTAACGATTAATTAACACATTTCTATATGTATTGTAAGCATACAATACAACTGATAATATGTTGCGCTTATTTATCTGGTGTACCGACATTTTTGCGCGTTTAACGTCTGAAATCTAACGTGGTTTGTGCCCTTCAGAATGAAAACAGTTTGCATTTACCTTTTTAATAAAAGGCGAGCTTTTAAGCCTGAGAAATCACCCCGTAAATGCACATGTTTAATTGCACATGTGTTAATATGTATGCTTACACAGTATTAAAAGACACTCAAAAATTAACGTCATTTACCTTCGTTCCCGCATTTGACTCGTGCTGTAAATCTCTTCCTTGTTTTTAGTTCACGTGATTACGTAGGAGGCGTGATGACGCGATACGTGACTCCGCCTCCTCCATTAGAGTATATGGACAAAAAACAGGTTCCAGTTATGACCATTACGCGTAGAATTTCGAAATGAAACCTGCCTAACTTTTGTAAGTAAGCTGTAAGGAATGAGCCTGCCAAATTTCAGCCTTCCACCTACACGGGAAGTTCGAGAATTAGTGATGAGTCAGTCAGTCAGTCAGTCAGTCAGTCAGTCAGTCAGTGAGGGCTTTGCCTTTTATTAATATGTATAGATAAACAAAATAACACTCAAAAAAGGAAAAAATACAATGAAGACATTTAAGTAACAGCAAAAAGAACACAATAAGTGATTTCAAATAAATAGAACAGATAATGTCCAATATTTTATGGTCAATAATTAAAAAATGATAAGCCTTTACTGCAAATCTTCCAAATAAAATATTTTTAAATGTGTAATGCTATTTTCATCGTAAACATCTACTGTATATATAAATTACTAAGGTCTTTCCATTTGTCACAAAATTAATTGTGAACTATGACGGCTAGAACCTTGACCTTGGTCTTAATCGAACGTTTATAACCTGATACATTCTGGAAATCCAAAAAATTTCAGGTAAGTGGCAACCTTGGCAAAGTGACCTGCAGCCATGGGCTTATAACAGCAAAGTGAGCACACAACCAAGTGACATGGTGGAAAGAGAAAGAAGAGCAGCGACATTTACTGCTTGTCAAGCAGACTTCAGAGGCCAATTAAATGATGAAGAACCCCTAATAGAAGGAAGAAAAATAAAAGCAGCACCAACTACTGAGAGTCAATTGTGGGGGACAATAAGCAAGAATGTATAACAACAATTGCATGGATAGTTTACTGTTGTAGTTTCTAGCTGGGTCAAATAGCCCCTTCCCATAAAGAAGATATGATGCTGAACCACACTGACAAACAAGAAGCAATCCTGAATATACTGTACTTGTAAACCAATTGGCAGTAGACAAACATGATGGCTCATAAGGATGCAAAACAAATTCCAGGATACAGATTGCAAGAACACTAGGAATACATTGTGATAATTTAGAAGATTGTCAAACAGTCAAAACTTACAATTGTATGAAAGCCATGTCATTGCATTCTTACATCTGTGTTTCTTTTAAGATCAGTACTTCACAAAGTTACATCAGCGATGTGATCAATGTCAAGTTGTATTTTTTTAATGTTAAAAACAAAAGAATGTGTTTCCAAAATAGGAAAGTTCTGCTTGCTTTATATGAGACATCAGAAGTAATGCAATACATTACAACTTCTAGAGGAACTGAAAGAAGTAACTATTTAAAAAACATAAGACGTGTTAACAGCTTCTTATCTTTAATTTGGTTTTTACTTGTATTGTATCTTAGGTCATTGCACTGAAGCACTACTTATAACTATAAATGTAATTTGCAGTAAAATTCTGATTATTTAAATACAACTTGGGTGGCACAGTAGGTACCATTGTCACCTATTCAATCCAGCATGCTGAATTTGAATTCTGCACCCAGGTGGTGTCCATGTGTAGTTTGCATATCATTGCTGTGTTTGTGTCAGTTTTCCTTCCACATCCCTAATGACATGTTGGTCATTGGCTATTGTGAGTGTGTGTGCATGAGTGGGCTCTGCGATCAACTGGCTGTTATGTCTTGCACAGGAAAAGGCTATCAGAGTTAATTTGAATGTCCAGGAGAAGAAACATGAAACAAGCTAGAGAATCAAAACCTAAAATCAGTGCTTTTGTTCACTTAGACAAAACCATTACCCAGTAAATCGTAGTATAGTGTTCAGAAGCAAAAGTCTGAAACTGGAAAATCTAAATAGCACTAAATAAAACATGCACAAGGATTCTTTTTCTCAGAATATTCAATAACTCTGATAATGATGAATCTATTTGGCAATCTTTATAGTGGTGAGACAATGACACCAAATGTGTCACTTCAGGGACTGTGTTTCATAGCAATTAATGTTACATCATGACCACAGAGACACAAAATGATGGCACTCCCCCCCAAAAAATGGAAAGTATGCAAACTAATTTTTAATAAGAACAAATTATTTTAAAAAATAATAAATGCAGCAATATGGTTCAGTGGTTTAAAAAAATTCACAATGAAAAATAATAATTGAGAAAGGAACTTAACACAAGAATTCAAAAATGCCAGACAGATAGATAGGGCTGTTTCCTGTCTTGTGCCCAGTACTCTCAAGCTGTGACTCCCTGCAGCCCTTAACTGGATTAAGTGAGTTTGAAAACCTTAAGTTATGTTAGGTACAACTGGGTTTGATTCTTGTAACTGTTCACTAGTTGTGTGGAATGTTCTCCCTGTGACTACATGGGTTAGCTCCCACCCTACTCTGAGAATCCCAAGAATTGCTGGTTAGGTTAACCGGCAGCACTAAACTGGCCTTATGTGCCTGTGGGAGTATGCATGAGTCGACCCTCCAATGGATAGGTGCCCTGTCCAGGACAATTTCCGGCCCTTTGCTCAGTGCTCGATGGGCTAGGCCCCTTGTCACCATGAATGGCATTAAGTACTGGAGGATATGAAATAACCGAGAGAGGGTAAAGGTTTGGGGAACAGACAGGTACCTTCTTTAATGCAGCAAAAAAAAAAATTCAAACAATATATATGTGTGTTAGGTACACACAATTAAAACAGAGAGAAATCAGTTTTAAGCACATACTGTGCCAAAAAAAGTATTCAACCTTGTAGAAGTTTTCACATTTTATTAAATCACAGTGG
Source organism: Erpetoichthys calabaricus (assembly GCF_900747795.2). Lineage (NCBI taxonomy): Eukaryota > Metazoa > Chordata > Cladistia > Polypteriformes > Polypteridae > Erpetoichthys > Erpetoichthys calabaricus. The sequence goes on from NC_041410.2 coordinate 31,955,839, forward strand.
CTTTTGACATTGAGCAACAGAAAAAAGACTTTAATGTTAAAGCAAAAACAGATATTTGAAAAGTTATCTAAATTTATTACAGTTATAATTGATCACATGCTGTAAGTATTCACCCACTTCAAGTTAGTATTTAGTAGCTGCAACTTTGGCAAACATGATAGCCTTGAGTCTCTGTGCACAGTTCTCTCTCTGTCAGTTTCATACTTCTGCACACTGCCATTTTTCCCAGTACAGAACCACTTAAGGTTGCATTTAAGATCTATCAGGTTGCATTGCATCTGGATCGTGAGTGAACAGCCTTTTCTAAGTCCAGCTACAAATTTACAATTGGATTAAGATCTGGACTCTGACTCAACCACTTCAGGTTTTTAGGACATCCCTGTGTAGCTTTTGCTTTATGTTTGTAGCTTTTGTCTTGCTACCATGATTTTTCTGAATTTTGCAGCATTCATTATACATTCTACCCTCACAAGCCTTCCAAGGCCTGCTGCAGAGAAGCATCCCCATAGCATGAGGCTGTCACCATGCTCAATTGTGGTGTTGGGTATGGGGTGGAGGTGGTGTGGTTTTGATAATGTGCAGTGTTTGGCTTAGTCTGAAGGGCAAAATCAGACCATGTAATCATCTTCCAGCTGCATTGAGAGTCTCTAATGTACTTTCTGGTCAAACTCTTTTGTGTGTTTCTTTTTAACGATGGGTTTTTCCCTGCCACTCTCCAATAAAGCTGCAACTGATGAAGCACCCAGGCACAGCTGTTGTCTGCAGTCGCTCCAATGTTAGTGACTGTAGCTTGTAACTCCTTCTGAGTTCTCATAGGTCTCCTGGTGGCTTCCCTCACTAATGTTCTTCTTGAACAGTCAATCAGTTTTTTGTGGATGGCCAGCTCTAGGCAAATTTACAGCTGTGCCATACTCTTTCCATTTCTTAATGACAGATTTTAAGGTACTACATGGAATATTCTATGACTTGGACATTTTATTGTAGCTGTCCCCTGACTTGTGCTTTTTAATCGTACTTTCACTGAGTTCTTTGGGGTGTTCTTTTTTCTTCACTCTGTAGGTGAGGCTACAACACTAATTCACCACACGCTGGACCTTCCAAGTAAGCTCCATGTACACAGCAATCAACTAAAACCCCAGACAAGTGATCTCCATTGAACTAATTATGTGACTTCTAAAAACCAATTGGCTACACCAGTAATGATTAAATTCTGCCATATTAAATGGCATGAATCCTCATGTGATAAATTATTTTGTGTTTTATAATTATAATTTATTTAAATCATTTTGCAGAGATCTGTTTTCACTTTGACATTAAAGAGTCTTTTTCTGTTGATCAGTGTCAAAAAAGCCAAATTAAATTCAGCGTGATTCAGAGTTACACAATAATTAAATGTGAAAATTTCCAAGTTGGTTGAATACATTTTATTAGAACTGTATGATACTGAAGTATTGAAGTCACTGTTAATGATTATTGATTATTTATCCTACTTGCATCACTATCAGTTTTCATTATTTGCTTATGTCATTTGAGGATCATTAGCAGCTGTGATTCAGGAACATGAACCACTGCTCCACCATCTATGTCATATTCATTATTTCCAAACCTGTTTGATCCAAAGCAGTTGCAAGAAAATAAGTTCAGAAATGCATTAAAATATTACTGCTACTGCATAGGTGTATTCACTTTGTTCTTTTACCACAACCTTTACAGGATTTAATGATAAGAAGAAGGTTGTTGGTAAGGTGCAAATGAAAGGTTAGTAATCAATTTAAGAGAAGTAGGAATGCAAGATGCATTGTGTAGGTGGGTACAAAATTGACTCAAACATAGGAAACAAAAGGTTATGGTGCGGGGAACTTTTTCAGAATTATGTGATGTTAAAAGTGGTGGCTGCTCTTATTTTAAACACAAGTAAGCCCGCAATTCGCTAGCGAATCAGAAATCCAATTCAATACGCATATCTGTACTAAAGGCACAGTGGATTAGAGCAAGTCTAGTTTACAGGTTGTGTTGTTTGGGCGCTCAGAGGTTGTGTTGTTCGGGCGCCACCTACTGACTCTGGGAAGCCACCGCGTTTTGGAAAGCCGCTGCGTTTGACTCTGGACTCTGGGGCGGGCGCCAAGGCCGCAGTGCGCATGCACCTCGGTGCGTCCGCCGTGCATATATTAACTGTGGTTTAGTAAGATAGATACATAAATGATTTCTACGAGAATAAAAGAACAAAGCTGGTTACATTTGCAGGTGACATCAAACTAGGTGAAAGGGTAGATAGTGTAAAATCAGCTAAATTGTTACTGTGGGAACTGGACAGCATACATGCTTGGGCAGATTTATGTTAGATGAATTTTAATGTAAATAAATGTAAGGTATTACAGGTAGAAAGTAGATATAAATACACAATAGGTTTGAAACTTGAAAATCCATTTTATGAGTAGGATGTAGGAGCCATAGTGGACACTTCACTATCTACATTAACACAGTACTGTATACAATTGTGGATAAGAAAGATAACAGGATGTTAGTACAAGTCACCTGAAATACTATATGTAGTTTTGGTCTCTATATTACAAAAAAAGATGTAGCAGCACCAGAGAGAGTCCAGAGGACAGTGACCAGGCTGATTCTGGGACTGAGATATATGAGCTTTGAAGAAAGATTAAAGGTGCTGAACCTTTTCAGTTAATGAAAACAGAAATTAAGAGGTGCCATGACTGGAGCGTTTGAACTTATAAAGGGAGTTAGTACAGTGGATCCCAGCTGTTACTTTGAAATAAATTCTTCAACAAGACCATAGGAACCTGCTTGGAAACTTGTTAAGGACAGATTTTGCACAAATTTTAAAATTTTTCTTCATGCAAAGAAACATAGACACATGAAATTAATTGCCAAGTAGTATTGTGGAGAGGAGGACTATAGGGATTGCTAAGTGATTTATGAAATATTCTGACTTCTTTGGGTTTCTGTTGTATGTGGCATTACATTAAAGTTGTTGCTCCAGAACAGTTATTTATATTCAGCCAATTGTTGTTAAACAGGGACTGAATGAACAACAGCAACAATTTCAAATTATGTATTAACACTCCTTATATAATATATATATAATATCCTTACCTTACAATTTAATTAGAAATGATGTCAGTTTTTTTCTGTGCTCAGAAGATTTTGCTGAATTTGTGTGAGTGACGCACAAGGGTGTTTTTTCCTTCCACTGGGGAATTTTGTGTGCTCTTTTGTGTATTCCACCATAACAAAGGACAGACAAGAATCAGTATATAGATAGCAGTGCTGGGGTTACATGTTAAAAGTAACATGCATTATGTAGTCTGGTTACTTTTTAAAACAACAAGCAATCTAACACAATACATATTTTACTGAAGTAAAAATACCTGTGTTACTTTAAAATATTGATATGTATCACTACAGAAATGTATTCCTGTTAAAAGAAAAAAAAATGCTTTATTTCACAGAAGTATTGCCTCTTCTCGCAAAAAACATTTCCTACTGCTCTTGGTGTAACATCATGCATGCATGCATGCACTCTGGCCACCTGGTAACAGCTAGGAAGAAGAAAAAGTATGTGTATAGCATGCAATCAAGTGAAAAGACCTGAACAAAAGGTATAGGTATGCATTAAATCTTGCATATGCTGAGGTGTAAATCTAATTAGCCCAGTTTAGAGTCACAAGGAGCCAGTGATCATCAGAGCAGCACTGGGTGAAAGGTAAGAAGCAAATGTGGTGGCCATTTCATTGGTCCTTTGCAGTGCTCAATCATACAGAAAAGCAGAAAAGAGCGTACTAGTAAAAAACTGTAAACAGAGAGTCAGTTTAGTTTTCATCCAACCATCTGCTATAGAAAGCTTGAAACAGTGTGATCGGTTGGCGCAATGGCTAGTATTCTTATCTCAAATCTTCCGGGGCTTGCAGAGGGAAGGAAAAAGGGATAGGTTGTTATTTACTTCATAACTCATGAAGGACTAAACATATTTGTAAAACACAAGAAAACGATTACATTTGGCTATGTTTCTGGTCAGTTTCATGAAGGTTTGATATAAAGGCTTGTGATTTACTAGCAAATGCTGGTCAGTGAAATGTGCAGTTCTTCATCCAAAAGAAGAAAAAGTAACTCAAAAGTACTGCACTGTTTGTAACCCCATTACATTTTACAGTAAGTAAGTATATAACTAAAAATTTACTTTTTTGTAAGTAATGAGTAATGCAGTTAAGTTCCTTTAAAAGCAATGTTCACCAATGCTGACTGATAGATAGATAGATAGATAGATAGATAGATAGATAGATAGATAGATAGATAGATAGATAGATAGATAGATAGATAGATAGATAGATAGATAGATACTGATTAGTCAGTTTGGCTTTGCTAATGCGATCGAAAGAAGAAGTGTGATTGTGAGACACATAAGGAGGGGTAAAGGCATAGGAGCTATGTTGACAGTCGCCTTCAAAGACAAGCAAGGGGCCTCAAAATGACAGTCTGATATATATATTGTCTCACATGTACAAACGGGAGACAGTTTAAAGGCTTAAATATTTGTAATTCTCCGCCAGACCAAGGTTGGCGCTGTACTTTCAATCTGCTCCTCTTTCCCAAAGCAGACCAACAGAAGAACCCATCTCTTCCTGTGAGCCTGCTTTATAACCGCCATTTTTTTCCTACGTACCTCAGTTCTGTTTTGGACTCATGTCTATGAAGACCTCCTCAGACTTAAAAGTCAAGTCAATTCCTTTTTTTTTGTCAAGTATATAGGGTGGCTACACCAAACCTTTTTCTTTGTCTGGTTTGCTTAGTTTACTATAACCCAGCCACAGGGGATGCACAAACCAGTGTGTTTCTTCGTGCCGGTCCCAAGCTTGGATAAATGGGGAGAGTTATGTCAGGAAGGGCATCCGGTGTAAAATTTTGCCAAATCAATATGCGGACAAAAATACAAATTTCCATACTGGATCGGTCGAGCCCCGGGTTAACAATGACCGCCAGCAGTACTGTTAGCCAACAGGGTGCTGGTGGAAATTGGGCTACTGTTGGCCGAAGAAGAAGAAGAAGAGAGGGGAGATGTGTCCGGAGGCAGGAGGAGAGGAGGAAAGTAAAGAGAGTGGAACTGAGGGTAGGAACTTTGAATGTTGGCAATATGACTGGTAAGGGGAGAGAGTTAGCAGATATGAAGGAGAAAAGGAAGGTTGAAATGTTGTGCGTGCAAGAGACTAAATGGAAGGGGAGTATGGCCAGGTGGATTGGAAGTGGATTCAAATTGTTCTATCATGGTGTGGATGGGAGGAGAAATGGGGTAGGAGTTATTCTGAAGGAACAGGATGTCAAGAGTGTTTTGGAGGTGAAAAGGGTGTCAGGCAGAGTAATGATTATGAAGCTGGAAATTGGAGGTGTCATGATGAATGTTGTTAGTGCATATGAACCGCAAGTTGGGTGTGCAATGGGTGAGAAAGCAGATTTTTGGAGTGAGTTGGATGAAGTGATGAACAGTGTACCCAAGGGACAAAAAGTGGTGAATGGAGTGGATTTCAATGGGCATGTTGGTGAAGGGAACAGTGGAGACGAGGAGGTGATGGGTAGGTATGGTGTCAAGGAGAGGAATGAAGAAGGTCAGAGGATAGTGGATTTTGCCAAAAGGATGGACATGACTGTGGTGAATATACATATTTTAAGAAGAGGAAGGAACATAGGGTTACGTACAAGAGTGGAGGAAGATGCACACAGGTAGATTACATCCTATGCAGAAGAGTTGATCTGAAGGAGATTGAAGACTGCAAAGTGGTGGCAGGGGAAAGTGTAGTTAAGCAGCATAGGATGGTGGTCTGTAGGATGACGTTGGAGATCAAGAAGAGGAAGAGAGTGAGGGCAGAGCCAAGGATCAAATGGTGGAAGTTGAAAAAGGAAGACTGCAAGGTTGAGTTTAGGGAGGAGGTGACAGGCACTGGGTGGCAGTGAAGAGTTACCAGACAGCTGGGTTACTACAGCAGATGTAGTAAAGGTGACAGCAAGAAGGGTGCCTGGCGTGACATCTGGAAAGAGGAAGGAGGAAAAAGAAACCTGGTGGTGGAATGGGGAAGTACAGGAGAGTATACAGAGGAAGAGGATGGCAAAGAAGAAGTGGGATAGTCAGAGAGATGCAGAAAGTAGATAAGAGTACAAGGAGATAAGGCGCAAGGTGAAGAGAGAGGTGGCGAAGGCTAAAGTAAAGGCGTATGATGAGTTGTATGAGAGGTTGGACACTAAGGAGGGAGAAAAGGACCTGTACCGATTGGCCAGACAGAGGGCCCGAGCTGGGAAAGATGTGCAGCAGGTTAGGGTGATAAAGGATAAAGATGGAAATGTACTGAGTTATGGGAGGAAAGCTACCAAGAAAAACAACACAATACACAATACAAATACACAAATAATCCATCCATCGGTGTCGATACTCTACTTAGCCAGGGCAGGGTTACTGGGCAGCTGGTGCCTATCTCACCAATCATAGAGTGAAGGCGGACATAACACCTGAACAGGGCACCAGTCCATCGCAGGAGGTGAACAGACACACACACACATAGGCCAGTTTAGCTTCACCAGTCCAGCTAACCTGGAAAGTCTTTGGACTGAAGGAGGAAGCCTGAGCACACGGAGAAAACCCATACAGACAAGGGGAGAACTTATAAACTCTATTCAGGAAGCAATTGGAATGTGACCTTCGCTCTTCATATTACAAGGCAGCAGCACTACCACTGTGCCACTAAATACTCAAATAACAAAAACTAATATTATAATAATAATAATAATAATAATAATAATAATAATAATAATAATAATAAAAGTACACCCTACCACAGTACTAGAAAATGCCATGCATAAGCTACACTGGAACAGACCTATACTAACAGACAAAACTGTTTACCTTAAAAGACAAGACCTAACACTGGTAGACAAAGAAAACAACACATATTATTGATATTGCCCTACAAAACACATACAGCTTACACAATACACATAAATAAAATGCAGAGGTGTACAGAACTAACAAAAGAAATATGCTGCTAATAGAGAATGGACAAAGTGATCATTGTGCCCATTGTTGTATAAACCATTGGTAACATCCCTCATACTCTACACAAAAGCCTACAGGCACTAAATATAAACTGGTACACAGACATAAACTACAGAAAGTGGCCAATCTTAAATATGTTACTGTACACATTGAGGACATTTCTTAACAAAAATACAACCCCCTCAATCATTTACGCATATACTGTACACACCACATAAAACTTCCCTAGGCCCAATATAGGTGGTAGCAACAGAATCCATCCATCCATCCATCCATTTTCCAACCCACTGAATCCAAACACAGGGTCACGGGGGTCTGCTGGAGCCAATCCCAGCCAACACAGGGCACAAGGCAGGAAGCAATCCTGGGCAGGGTGCCAACCCACCGCAGGACACACACAAACACACCCACACACCAAGCACACACTAGGGCCAATTTAGAATTGCCAATTCACCTAACCTGCATGTCTTTGGACCATGGGAGGAAACCAGAGCGCCCAGAGGAAACCCACGCAGACACGGGGAGAACATGCAAACTCCACGCAGGGAGGACCCGAGCAACAGGATTATCCCAAAAATACTTTGAATGACAATAATAATAATGATAATAATAATAATTATATTAATAATAATAACACTGGCGCGTAGACAAGAAAGCCAAGCATTCGCTCTCTACATTTGTACCTGAGGTCTGAGAACTGTTCCATTTCTAAGAGTCTACGAGTCTAACCCTGAAAAAGCGATGAAAAATGCACAAGGTATGAAAAATGCACAAGGAGGCAAGACTTTAGGGGAACCCACACAGAGATAAACAAAAACGTCATGTGTTTGGCTTCATAGCTTGGGACTCAAAGGAGAGATGAAGAGTCTCATATTTGCAGAACAGAATCAGGCACTAAATACTTTACTCAATTAAAAAGCTATCATTAAGATGAATGCCAAGAGCAAATACAGTATGTGCCACACATTTGACGAGCACAAAAGTCACATAGAGGCTGGCTGCCTAGTGTTAGTGCCTACTGAATACGTGCACAGGCATAGCAAAATGGCAAGCTATCTGCACTGGTCAAGTATGAAGTATCTTATCTCTGGTATGAGAACAAGGTGTCACAAACACTGGTGACATTACCATGTGGGATTCAGCTGACAACATCGATCAGACAATCACAGCCAATCAACCAAATATCGTGCTCCACGACAGGAAGGTGTAGACCTACCTTGTCATTTGTTTATCCAAGGTGACTTACAATATTTGACAGATATGCTTGATTAAATTGACTTTCTTTTTCCAATTAAAGCACAGGCAGGTGAAGTGACCTGCTCATGGTGATACAATGTTAGTAACAGAATTTAAACCCACAACCTCTGTGTTTGAAGTCCAAAGCCTTAACCACCATGCTACCTAACCTGATATCATTGGTGTTACTATCACAGGAAAGGCTAATCTTCTGACCATGGAAGTGTAGAAGATCAGAAAACACTGAAATTCTCAGAAACTTTCTCATGTTATATGTCAGTCTCTGGTTGACATAGCACCGGTGATTTTATAAAGATTGCTATTTGTAAATAAAATAATTGTAATACAAATAATAATACCGTAGAAGCATACGAATGGGAAAAAATAAAGGCTATGGGGATGATTACTGTAAATCTATGGTACAAACTAGAAATATTTAAACATTTTTACAATGTTAACTCCTTTCAAATGCAAAATAGATTCATCAGACAAAATGGTAAGCAGTTAGGTTTGCATTTCTCAGTCCGTAGTTTTGTATTGCTTAAAAAACTGATAGCGTTCAATCTCTAATTAGTATGTTTTAACTTTCACAACATGCTATTATAATTACGTGAATGAAGAACTGGCGTGCAGTTAAACAATAAAGAGTTGTAGAAATGTGAAAAACAAAAGATAGGGGAAGGTAAAGATCGGCGCACCTCCCGGAACTGTTTCGCCGCAATCGACGCACAGTTCGTGTCAGTCAGGAAGTTGGTCGAATCGACACTGAAGAGAGAGAGAGAGAGAGAGAGAGAGAGGGAGAGCGAGAGCGAGAGCGAGGGAGCGCGCGCGCGATCTGGCAGGACTGCAAGGAGAGCTCACAATAACGGGATCCTGCGCCTCACTGCATCGGGTGCTGAGGTCAATTCTGGGATCTGTCTGGTGCTTCGTCTTTGCCATGTTGTTGCAGTGGGTCGACTGCGCCACGGCGTGATGTCCAAGCGTCGGGTGTGAGAAGCCGGGTGAGGCACCGAGGGGGGCCGTAGACACAAGGGCAGGGGTAGGGTTAGTAATAAACAGCGGTAGAATTACGCCTCCTCGATTTTTTGGGCCATTTTTTTTGTTCTGTCTCTACCGGAATATGTCTGGCAAGCAAATGAATAAAAAGAATCTATTTCAGATAGGATCTGTTAACCCATAAATGACATTTTATGATCCCAAGAAAGCGAACTGAGACCGCTGCACGCTGTGTTGCTTCACACAGGGCTGATACAACGAAGTGGATTCTTTCATGAAAATATGGGTGCTTGTCGTCTTTTTCCGGGATCGTGAAGGCGCCCTCCTCCACTGCCCGGCCTCTCCGGTACATGCAGACACTCGCACAGAATGAGAGGATGTCTGGCAAATCGGCTCCATTTTAGGAAATGCCGATCAAATATATATGTGCGGTAAAGCTGCAGAAGAAACTTCGACTTTTGTTAATGTTATGTTGTCTTTCAGATCTGACATTTGTAGTTGAGGTATGTCGATGAGATGCTTTGCTTAGGTGAGACGCAGACACGAAGTAGGGCCGCTTCTTGTATGCAAGGTAATGCTGGTGCTACAGACTGAGAAGGGTTCTAAGACACTGGCGATTTTTGAAACTGGCAGCACTGGTTGTAGTGTTGGTTACATACAGTCTGCAAGGCGTGATAAAATTGTTAAGCAGTGTAAATACAGGTGACACAAGACAGCGCCCACTAAGGTGGACAAAACTTTTTTTTTTTACATTTTAATTAAATAATATTGTTCAAGTAGTTTTTTTCCCATTAACAACCAATACTCACTGATTTACCGTTTCAATTAATTTTATTTTTCACCACCGATATGTTTTCATTCTGTATTAAATGTAATTTATATTTAATTGTTGGTACAGTGGTTAGTTTTGCTCCTTTGCAACCCCAGGGATTGTCAAAGTGATGTCCCAGTTTTGTCACAGAGATGTAAACTGGCCTGGGTATGAGGGAATCTGCCTTGGTGCCCTGTGATGAAGTTTCATCTTGCACTCTGTATTGGTGGAGTAAGCTCTAGCTTCATAGAATTCTTTACCAGACAAGAGTGCGTATATAAAATGAATGAGAGGTTTTTGTTTTTTGTTTAATGAAAAGAACATTTCAATATAATGTGTTATGTGGCCATCCATCTGAATGCTTGTAAAATGCAATAAGATGAAGTCTAAAAGAAAGGATTGTTGTTCAGATAGCAGAGGTAGCTTTTGCATTAAAAAACTGTATAGTACTGTACAAGCGTTGGTAGTCTTTCATTCAAATAGATCATGGTAATGTGTATGTTTGCATTGCAAATAGATTAGTCTCTGTGTAACCCAGTTTATGATGATACACAATTTAAAACTGCAGTCATGTCCTGCAGTCCTCCATCAAGAAAGGTTATATAAATTTATGCCTGTAAATCGAACAACTGTTCAGAATGATCAAGCCATGTTGGTGATTTCCCATAGTTCAACCTAGTATGTAGTGGTGATTTTTCAATATGAAATAAGTCTTTTTTCAGCTTTCACTACACCGCTTCTTTTGTTTGGAGCTTAGTAGGAAAATGTACATTTTGCTTCATAAAAGATATTTGCTTTGAGTCATTGCTGCCGTCTAGCCTTTGGCCCCTTTTGGAATGGACTGCAGACACAGGCTTCTTTGTGTGGAATGAATGGTGCTATGTTCAGGTGTAAACTGTGTTTTGGAGAAGTCTGACAATGATCAGGCTGCTGGATGGCTGTAGTAAGACCTTTTAATGTGAAGGGGACGCAGTGTCTTCTGTTTATGTGTGTGATTAGCAGCTCTTTTTATGCAATGGTTGCAGCGTTAAAGCCATGGTCGTGAAGAGATCTCAAGGGATTAATTTTTGCTGAAGAATTGAACTCGGTGTAAACCTTGAAACGTGGGCAAAAAGCCAACATTGAAAAATAGTCTATTAAAGGGTCCTTCAGGTATTCAGACTTCTGTTTCCTAGGATTCAACTGACAGTTTGTTTTAACCTTTTTTTTTTTTTTTTTATTCCGGCAGATACAGTTTTTAATTCATATGAATATGATTCAGTTAAATGTTTTTAATACGAATACACTTATGCATTCATGCTCAAATTTGCTTATTCCATTTTAGGAATGGTGTTAGGTGGGGGTATAGAAAATCATGGCACAACTGTGTTTAAGGTGGGGAAACAACTCTGTACAGTTGTGCTTGAAAGTTTGTGAACCCTTTAGAATTTTCTATATTTCTGCACAAATATGACCTAAAACATCATCAGATTTTCACTCAAGTCCTATAAGTAGATAAAGAGAAACCAGTTAAACAAAAAAGACAAAAATATTATACTTGGTCATTTATTTATTGAGGAAAATGATTGAATATTACATATTTGTGAGTGACAAAAGTATGTGAACCTCTAGGATTAGCAGTTAGCTTGAAGGTGAAATTCGAGTCAGGTGTTTTCAATCAATGGGATGACAATCAGGTGTGAATGGGCACCCTGTGTTATTTAAAGAACAGGGATCTATCATAGTCTGCTCTTCACAACACGTTTGTGGAAGTGTATCATGGCACGAATAAAGGAGATTTCTGAGGACCTCAGAAAAAGAGTTGTTGATGCTCATCAGGCTGGAAAAGGTTACAAGACCATCTCTAAAGAGTTTGGACTCCACCAATCTACAGTCAGACAGATTGTGTACAAATGGAGGAAATTCAAGACCATTGTTACCCTCCCCAGGAGCGGTCAACCAACAAAGATCACTCCAAGAGCAAGGCGTGTAATAGTTTACGAGGTCACAAAGGACCCCAGGGTAGATTCTAAGCAACTGAAGGCCTCTCTCACATTGGCTAATGTTCATGTTCATGAGTCCACCATCAGGAGAACACTGAACAACAATGGTGTGCATGGCAGGGTTGCAAGGAGAAAGCCACTGCTCTCCAAAAAAAACATTGCTGCTCGTCTGCAGTGTGCTAAAGATCACTTGGACAAACCAGAAGGCTATCGGAAGAATGTTTTGTGGACGGATGAAACCAAAATAGAACTTTTTGGTTTAAATGAAAAGCGATATGTTTGGAGAAAGGAAAACACTGCATTCCAGCATAAGAACCTTATCCCATCTGTGAAACATTGTGGTGGTGTAGTATCATGGTTTAGGCCTGTTTTGCTGCATCTGGGCCAGGACGGCTTGCCTTCATTGATGGAACAATGAATACTGAATTATATATAAAGGAAAATGTCAGGACATCTATTTGTGAACTGAACCTCAAGAGAAGGTGGGTCATGCAGCAAGACAAAGACCCTAAGCATACAAGTCGTTCTACCAAAGAATAGTTAAAGAAGAATAAAGTTAATGTTTTGGAATGGCCAAGTCAAAGTCCTGACCTTAATCCAATCGAAATGTTGTGGAAGGACCTGAAGCTAGCAGTTAATGTGAGGAAACCCACCAACATCTCAGGGTTGAAGCTGTTCTGTACAGAGGAATGGGCTAAAATTCCTCCAAGCCGGTGTGCAGGACTGATCAACAGTTACCGGAAACGTTTAGTTGCAGTTATTGCTGCAAAGGGGGGTCACACCAGATACTGAAAGCAAAGGTTCACATACTTTTGCCATTCACAAATATTCGATCATTTTCCTTAATAAATAAATTAACCAAGTATAATATTTTTGTCTCATTTGTTTAACTGGTTTCTCTTTATCTACTTTTAGGACTTGAGTGAAAATCTGATTATGTTTTAGGTCATATTTATGCAGAAATATAGAAAATTCTAAATTGTTCACAAACATTCAAGCACAACTGTAGGTCCCACTACGGTAAATTGAGAGTCACATATTAATGCAACCTGGTTGTCTGTCAGGATTTGGAAGGAAAACTGGAGTGCCTTATGGAAAAACTGATGCAGATGCAGGAAGAACATGCAAGCTCTGCACAAACTATGACTGGATTTGGGATTCATACCCAGGATTCTGAGTGAATGAGTCACCAGTAAAAAGCACTGTCCAACCCAGTATTGACAGAACATTTTTTTAACATAAATATAAAGTATTAAGTGTGCCTTACTAAGAAGTTAAGCTGAATACCACAAAGTTGACAGCTGTCGGTTGCAGCCTCAAATTCACTATGTTACTCTTAAGTATCACTTGTACTAGCTGTGCTGCAACTATATTTTTTTACTTGTATGTGTAAAGTGTATTGAAGTTAAATTTATCTAGATAAGCAGTAAGTGATATGTATGTTTAAAAAAAAAAAATCTAGTTATTTGTTATCAGTTCTTAAGTTGCGTCATGCTTGTAATGTTGTGACACATCAGAATGGCAGTTTTTAGTTTATTGAAATAAATATACATGCTCTGGGTTGTCTACTAAAAATGGCTTTGTGGAACGTGAAGTGGATTGTTTTAAATGCCAATAGCAAACCTGAGAGGGCAATAATATTTTGAACAATCAAGCTTCGCACATAGTGCAGTGTAGGAGCTTCTTTACACCCAACAAAGGCATCTTCAAGCTGTTTATGGTAATGAAGCAAAACCAGTTAAACAATGCTTTAATTAATATGGTGTTAATCAGTTTATGCTATAAACATGAATGCTTTTTTAGCTTCCATCATCACTTTTCAGTACTTAAAGAAATGCTCCACCTGAAAATATTTTTTATATGTTACTTACTCCATGTAGTATGAAGGGGGTGGCTGAGACCTCTCACAGACCCATCAAAATCATTTACACATTTTTTTTTCATTTTGATCTTTCAACAATTCCATCGTTATAAAATTAGTTTTAAAGGAATAAATAGTCTGCCCAAAAATATTATTTTATATACTTGTCCCATGTGCTTTATATTGGTGGCCACGGAAATTTTTTAACCTCATGATTCTGTGGAGAAATTACCTGTTGAAGAATCAAACACAATGGAACCCTTTTTTGACCAGTTCTGGATAATGCCCAACAATGTGAAAATTGTCTATGGGGGAAAAGAAAAAAAAATTGACATTATTCTGCATAGTATTCTGGGAAATATGTCTTTCCTGTTGTCATTCAGCATAGAGTTTTCAGGAACTAACAATTAATAATATTTTAGCAAGAAATACTCACATTTTTAACCATGTTTTGACCATACAAATGGATAATGGACATGTGGATTATGTGACAAAATTTGCATGGCAATACTTTTTTCTTTCTTCCACGGACATTGTTTATATCCTTTGCCATTGTCTAGAACTGGTCGCCACAGGGTACCGCTGAGTTTGAATCTTTAATAAGTAATTTGTGGCTGAGTTTAAATCTTCAATAAGTAATTTGTCCACAAAAAATGAAGTAAAATTTTTTTCTTGGACACCACTACAAAAAGTACATGGGGTAAATAACATATAAATAATATAATTTTTAGTTGGAGTATTCCTTTAACACTACATTTAGAAAAATGTAATTGTGGGAAGATCACAATGAACAAATTTTGTGTAAATGATTTTGATTATATGTGAGAGTTGGAATGCATTCATTTGCATCTAATTCCATTTTGTTCTTCTGTACGGTTTTTAATGCTATTTACTTAATATGCTGATTATGCAGAGTGGCTAGCATTTTGTTGAAGATATATAATTACAGTTCATCCTTTCATCTTGCTGATGAAATTTCTGGGCTGCTCAGTGCACATCTGTAGAAAAGGATTAAGTAGAGACCTTTGGAGATTCTGCTTAAAATATAAGCAGCAGTTTAAACAAGTGTGTTTATATAATAAAATTATACTCTTGTATAATCTTTCATTTTCAGTTTTTTTTCAAAAAAATGTAAACTTAAACCTATCAGAATTGATTCCACTCTGTTGGGCCCTTGAGCAAGGCCCTTAACCTGCAATTGCTCTATCCTGGGTATGTTAACCTGCATCTAGCCTTGCAAGCAGGGCCCGCAACCTGCAGGGAAGACTTGAGGGTTGGTGGCAGGATTAGTACTCCAGCCACTGTTAAAAAAAAAAAAAAAAAAAACTGTTCTATTCCATTTAAATTAATGTGGTGCTGAGGTGTTATTCGTTGCATGGCTGAGCTCAGGTCCTAATTTAGGATCCTAAGGTGGTTTGTCGTGTGGTGGGTGCGGCAACCTGCTATATCAGTACTATAGTAACTAGTGTTGTGAATTGTAGATGGTTAAAACAGTGCAACGAACTTAGCTGCTTAATCCACTGAACTGTTCATATGATTCAAGGTTGCTTTATTTGTTTACACAAGAAAACATAAAATTTGCCTTCTCGGTTGCATATAATAAGACAGAAAGAAATTAAATAAAACAGATAGAGACAAGACAGGTTAAGGTAAGGCAGTTTGATAATGCATATTTACACAAAAATTGTTACAGGATACATATCAAACCTTAATAATTTTCTCCGATATTCCTTATTAAAAAGTCGCATGGCACTAGGAAGAATGGAATTTCTAGAGTGATTTGTGTGAATTTTCAAAGCGACTAAGCTTCCTGATTAACTGAAGTTAAGTTCTGCTTGTAATGGATGTCTGTTGTCAGTTGAGATTATTTCTAGTTTCTTTAGCTTTGTCCTGTGACACACACTTGCCAGATCATCTGCATCAGTCCCAATAACTTTAGCTACATGCTTAATAATCTGCTTGAGCTTTTTGAAATTTTGGTTTGTTAGACTACTAAACCAGGCAATGAAACTGAAAGTGATAACAGACGGAATCATACTTTAAGAGGACAACATGAGGTCCTTGTCTACTTTAAATAGTTTGAGTTTACGGAGAAGAAATAAATGCTGATTACATTTGGAGAGTATCTTTTTTTGTATTTACATTCCAATTAAGATTGTTATCTAAGTTAGTTCCTAAGTATTTATATTCATTCACAATTTCTACCTCTTCCCCCAAAACAACAATGGATGAACATACAGATTTTTGTCCTTAAAATCAAATATCATTTCTTTGGTCTTTTATACATTCAGATTGAGAAAGTGTTTATTACACCAGTTTACCATTCAAGGGATGAAGCATTTTTTGTCCTCACTTTTTACAATAGTTGTTAACGTATTCATTTTTCTTTTTAGTATTATTAAAATAAATCCACCATTCATTTTATGTAGACTGGTGTCATAAACAATATCAGTATTTTTGTATTATGACTGAAGAATTGGGATAATGTCATTGTGGGTTTTTAACAATTTCCACCCATAATTATTTTATTGTCTTAAAACAAATAACAATATTTTTGCATATTTATAGTCCAAGTATACAGAATGAGAACACATAGCTTTCTTATGTTGCCTACTCTTCTCCAAATTAGCTGTAGGCTGATTTTATTCCATGGTCATAGTCTTGCTTTTGCAGGCCTCCTAAAAGCTAAATATGTTATGAATAAAATTGAGCAGTTTTATGAATTTACTTTATTTAGCATGTTAAGTGGGATCATCAAAGCATGCAGTATTTATTTGTTTTGGCAACTAATAACATAAAGATATAGCAAGGTAAAAATTGTTTGAAACATGACCTTAAGGAGTCCTGTTTAAAATTAATATAAATTATTTATGTATTTTTGCCACCTTAAGCTTAATTAGCCAAGACATAGAAAAAGCAACATCATTGAAATTTGCTGGAGCATTCCTCGTAGCTAACAAGCTGTATTTGCCAGTGTCCTTGTTCACTGAATATTTTCCTGGAAATTTGCTGTATGGTTAACTTAGACGAACTTTTTTTTTCCCTTGTGCCCCATGATTCCTTGCAAGGCCACCATGACATCACAGCACTGTAGCGGCCATGTACAGAACTTTCACACATATGTACTGTAAAATCTTTCCCAATCTGCTTCGGGCATACGTAATGTTAAAATCTGATCAGCATTCCAGCTTTCCATCCTGCACATTTTTTTTTTTTTTATAAAGGCAACATAAACTTGAATTATTTTTAACTTAGGTATATATTAGCTGACCATAATTATATTATAAGTAGTACTGCCTCCAAATTTATAATACATATTCCCTTTGCACTGGCAACGCAGCTATGCATGGCTAATTTGTATGCATAATTAGCCATGTACTGCTGCTGTGATCCAAACTAAGCCTTAAAGCAGCCCTCCCATCCCTGTCCCCAGAAAGAAAACATTTGCAGCCCTGTGAAATAATAATAATAAAAGATTTGGAACAAAAAAGTACAAAGCATCTGCACGTAGATCAAAAACCAAAAAGACCTTACAGCTGTGACCCAAATTCAAACAATGTAACAAGTCATTCATGTGCTGTGCTTCGCCGCATGGCTAATGTATACTCCAATGTTGGAACTCTGTGACTGAAGAAATATAGACATTTATTTATTTTTTTCTTTTTGCTGGTTTGTGGCCATTTGTTGTATTGTATTTGTGTTTATCTTCTGTCTGTGTCTTTTGTTGTTTGAGGCACAGTGGTGTGGTGGTTAGCACTGCTTTGTCACAGATCAGATCACATTTTTGGTCACAATAATTACTCCAGCCTAGTAGGCACATGCTTCCCTATCTCCCAGGGACAATTTAAACACCATTCCATCATTATAATCCACTCAAAACTAGTTCAGTTCCTCCTACTCCATTGACTTTAGTGCATTTTGTCAAGTTTAGTGAAGTTTACAAATTTTTCTGTGCTTTCTTCAAATTCATGATGAAGTGAACACTACAGGGTTTGCTCATCACTAGTCATAATTGTCACAAAGCATTAATTGCAGACAGGTTTGTTTGTGTTATTTAGACGCTGCTTTTGATTTCACTTTGTATGAGCTTGCAGCAGGATTGAATGGGAAGGTTGGTTTTTTGAGCACTGACTTAAATGAAACATGTTGTCTCTTAATGAAATAAATGAACAAATCAATATATAAAAAATTGAGACCTTTTCACTGAACTAAACCAATTCCTTCAAATCACTTTTTTGAACATTAGTAGATGCAGGCCCTACTGATAGCACACACACTGTGCTGGGGTGCTAGCTAGGTTTCCTTCTTTTTGTTGTCATTTTTTTTTTTTTTTTAAACTTCTGGTGCTCAATTTCCCACCCATATGTGTAGTGTCTCACAACTGATCCAGTGTAAGTTAGCCTAGAGTGTCAGATGGCATTTTGTCCGACACTGGATTCTTCCTTCTTTTGGTTCCTTCCTGCCCTCAAAAACATGTATGTTTTTGTTAATGTTGTTTTTTCTTTTAGTTGGGAGTTGTTTTAATATGCTTAATCATGGAAAAACAGATTCAGTTTCAGAATGAGAACTTTTTAGAAAACTGGAGATTTTTTGTTTTGTTTGCTTCATTAAATAGCGAGATACCACTTTTTAAAATTTTTTTATAGCAATAAGTCACATTCCTTCCTGCGTGGGGTTCCTCGGTTCAGTCTTCTAAAAAGGGTGAGGAGCACTGACATTGAGGTAGAGTTCAAAGTAGAGCCTCTGCTCTTCTACATTGAAAGGAGCCAGTTGCGGTGGTTCGGGCATCTGATTAGAATGCCTCCTAGACACTTCCCTGGGGAAATGCTTTGGGCAGTTCCAACCGGAAAGAGACCTCGGGACAGACACTGGACACGCTAGAGAGATTATATCTCCTGGTTGACCAGGAGGAGTTGGAGGAGTGACATCTGGGCATCTCTACTTATACCTTGACCCGTATCTGGATAAGCTGCAGAAAATGGATGGATGGAGTCATATTAAAAAATGATAATAGAAAGTTATTAAATGCATTAGTAGAGTGTGTAAAATACAAATTTTTAAATATTTTACAATATCATATGCCATTTTTTCCCTGACTATAACCAGCTCCCCTGTTTAATCCACACATTTGCTGTCTTTCATATAAAAAAGTCTACATAACCAGAACACCTGCACAGATTAACCTGCAACCATTGATAGTCTGCTTGCTCACATTATTGCACCAATTGTTATCTTGTCACCGTGCTCACCATAAAAATGAACAAATATTACTGAACAACAGCATTGCCTCGTGCACACAACATTTTGTAATAAATAAATTATATTCTCCATCTCATTGATATATGTTAGTGCTGACAAACATTGTTCTGTCATGTTCACAACTCAACAAATACCCTCTGCAAGCAAGTTGTGAAATGTCAAACTTCAGATTGCTAACCAGCTTTCTCAACCACATGGTAAAATGTCTCCTAACTTCTGAGTGTGACATAATTCTCCCAGCCTTCCTCTACTGCATACTCTTTAAATGTTACTGTTACATGCACCTGTAGACAGTAATTTTAAGTTCAGTTTGGGTGTCAGAATGTAGTATGACCTGCATCATTGAAGTCTGAATCAAAGTCTTCAATTGATCAATTAAAACAGCCACTTGCTCCCAAAGGAAACCCTGTGTTTTCAAACTACACTAAGTACTCACCTTTTTTTTGCCACAAGGCTGGTTTGATAGATTGGTATTTCTAAACTTAGAATTTCTCTTCCCTCTCCTACTCCATCGAACAGAACGTAAGCATGTCAAATTTAGATACAGACCTTTCTCTAATGAAAAAATGGACTATCAAGTTTAGAAGCTTGCAGGAAGGCTGACAAAGTCTCCCGATATTCTGCCTGCTGTGTGCTAACTTGGTAAACCAAAGAGGACATGTGTTGGATTTTGTGTTTGGGGAAAAAAAGATGACATTTTAATGTTTTTATAAAACCGGGAATCTGCATTTTTATGTTAAAGGTTTTCATGTTTTCTTTTTTTTGTTGGTAATTGAACATTCTACACATTTTACACTACCCAAAAACTGTTCTCTTATTCATAGAGCAACATGAAACACCTCTTATGCATGTCTGCTGGGGTTGTGAAGTCGAATTGTCACTCTTTGAATAATTTGAATGTATTACAAAAAAAAAAAAAAACTTATTTGATTGTTGAAACTGAAAATAACAGTTGTTTGTTTTTTTTCTCTCTAATTTCCATATTATTTCTTATTCATAGAGCAACATGAAACACCTCCTATGCATGTCTGCTGGGGTTGTGAAGTCGAATTGTCACTCTTTGAATAATTTGAATGTATTACAAAAAAAACCAAAACCAAACTTATTTGATTGTTGAAACTGAAAATAACAGTTGTTTGTTTTTTTTCTCTCTAATTTCCACATTATCTTAAGTCGAGAATTGATATGCTTTTTTTTTCGCATCAGAGTTTTTAACTTTTGGAGTCAATTGTTATTAAAGCAGACAGCTTTTGTCTCTTTAAGCGTGTTCTGTTCACAGAGCATTTTGGGACAGATTTTTCCACTCTCTTGGATCTAATGACATTGTGGAAGTTACTGTTATACTTGAGATATCAAATCCATATTACTAAACGAGAATGGTAAACCGGATGTGGATGCAGGGACCTGCCCGTGGACGCAAAAGACATAGTGTGCAAGTGCCACACAAAGCCCCCCCCCCCCCCCCCCCCCCCCCCCCCCCGAGTGAAACAGGAGAGACTATGCATATGCGCAGGCGCCACACAAAACCACCCCCCCCCCCCACCCCCCGCACCAGAGCAAAACGACTACGAACCGTCAGAGTAGGAAACAAAGTAAAACGTCATAAAGAGGTTAAAGAACAGGGACAAACACATAGAGAGCAGGTTACAGAACAAAGCCCCCCTCCCCAGAGTAAAACGAGAGAGACTACGAACCGTCTGACATGCCGCAAGCAGGATAAAGCGACGTCAGAAATAAAACACAGAGTAGGAAACAAAGTAAAACTTTATAAATGGATTAAAGAAGGGGGACGAACACATGGAGAGTGGGTTACAGATGATGAAAACTGGAATGCAACAGCTTCAAAAAAACCTAGGCACGAAACACATGCACACCGAGATACAGAATATAAAGGCAGAAACAACGACAGTTAAACGTCCACACCACACATCCTACAACGCGCGTGTCAAACTGCGTAGGCAAAGCAGGCACGGATTCAACACGACACAGCTCGAGTGACCGAGATACAAACACGCGCCTGCCTGGATATAATTAATGAACGCGGGCGCCTACAACGTACGTCTGAAATGCCACAGACCAGGCAGGCACTGCTCCAAAATGAAGAGCTCGACTAAACGAGATACGAAGTGAAACGGGAAACACTACAGAGTCCGCAGTGCTCCACAATGCACCGCATAATAGTTCGGAAAGAGCTTCGTAGTGACAGTGGGGAGACCCAGAGTGACACGGGCGAACGCTCCGTTTTAAACATACGTCATCCTCGCACGTCCAAACTAGACAGCATAGGTGAATCACATTACAGTGATGTATTATTAACAGTACGATAAACATCACAGTATCACAAACAAATGAAAATTATTACTCGAAAAAGGGAAAATATATTCACCACGGACCAGGTGTCATTGAAACAAAAGCAGAATAAAGCGAGATCAGAAATGAAAGACAGAGTAGAAAGCAAAGTAAAACGTCATAAACAGGTTAAACGAGGGGGCCAAACACATGGACAGCAGGTTACAGATAATGAAGATCGGAATTCAAAATCTTCAAAAACAAAAGCTCGACTGACCGAGATACAAACTGAAACGGGAAACACTACGGGGTCCGCAGTAGTCCACAATGCACCGCATAATAGTACGGACGGTGCTCCGTATTAACAGTGGGGGGGGGCCCAGAGTGACACGGGCGGACGCTCCGTATTAAACGTGCGTCATCCTCACACGTGGCTGCCCAGCGGGCACGGGTTCAAAACGCCGGGGGTAGGCGAGTGAAGCGAGCAGGGGGCAGAGCCCCCTTGTTTACTGCTGTTTGCTAGAACTGTTAAGCATTCAGCTGAGTATGCAAAACTTGTCTTGCATTCTCCATTAAAGACAATGAGAAGTAACTGCAATTTTTCTGATTTTCCTTTCTTTATAACATTGGATTTTTACTGAGTCTTTTCAGCAATGCACATTTTAGTTACCTTTGCCAACATGCAGTTTTACACACCATCTGTGCTGTAGCTGACTTCTCACTTTGCCTTAAGTAATAAGGCGTAGTATTCAGCTGTAGATGGGAAAAGAACAGTTTATTTTGGTTTCGTATATCAGCCCTTGACTCCTGCCTACTGTTCTTAGCTGTCTTCTTGAATTAAAGTTGTATTCAGCCAGGTCTGTTGACTAAAAGCTGTGTTTTTTGTTTTTTGTCTTTCCATTTACCTGTGGAACTAACTGTAGCCTGCGCCTCGTCTGCAATACTTGAAATTTTTGTTAGTTATTATTAACTTAATCTTTTCTTGAAAAACACTCTTTACAGATTATTTTTTTAATTCCTTTAAATAAAAGTTTCACAAATAAATAATACTAATGAGGAGAAAGCACTTAAGAGCTTTACAAAAATTCTTCAGTTCTTTCATTTCTCAGCTACTGTGGATAATGAATCACTGTGCCTTAATTTAGCCTTTATTTAGGTTTTTCAGTGACACTTCACACATCATGATATACTGTAGGCCTTAAATCTTCAGTGTAGAAGAAAAACAAAAGCATGGCTGTGGAATAAAAGCAAATTTTATCAATGACTGCATTTAACATGTGTGGCAGGCGGCCGGGGTCCATGCCCAGCCAGGACGCCACTGCACTCTATATTCAGGGGGAGCAGCCCTGGACAGTTCAGTACCGCCCCCTGGACGCTAGATGGCCGCTCCCCTGGGTTGGAGCGGTGTCTCGGTTTCCCACAGGGCTTCATGGGAATTGGAGTTGGGTGCAGCCCAAGGGAGTGCTGTAACTGGGACTCTTGAGCCCGTGTGGGCAGCGTATTTGTCACACCCGGAAGTGCAGCTGGAACTCGGCGATCAAGCACCTGGAGCACTTCCGGGTGGACTATAAAAGGAGTCGGCGCCCACCACTCAGTGGCCAGAGTCGGGTGGAGGAGGACAAGGTTGCCTGAGAGGAGTGGTGGTGCCAGAAAAGAAGAGTGTGATTTATTTGGTGTTTAGTGCTTATACTTATACTCATAGCTGGAACATGGTGCCAGACCACGCTATGTTAATGGAACTTAACAGTGTTTCTGCAACCAAAATAAACTATCAGACAAAAGTGAACTGCTGACATTAAACATGAGTGAAAAGTGAAGTGCTTCCACATGGTGAAATCGATAGTGTTAATGAACAAGATAATTGACTTTTGCTTTGTCTTCATATCTACATTTTAACTGTTAGTTTAACACTGATGTTTTTGCTGTACAGTGGAACCTCTAGATACGAGTTTAATTCGTTCCAGAACTGAGCTTGTATAGCGAATTTCTCGTATCTAGAACAAACTTCCCCATTGAAAATAATGGAAATCCAGTTAATCCGTTCTGCACCCCAAATATATTAACATAAAAATCAATTTTCCTAATAAATAACACTGATAAATTATATATACTGTAGTCTACCTTTAATAAATAACACTGGTAAATAATATAACTGATTATTAAAAGAATCAAAACAGGTGTCCAAAGTGCAGTAGATCATTCAATAAATCTTTAAATAAATAATCCTTAAAACAGTTGTGAAGTGGAGGTTTAAAATACACAAGAATAACAATCCTTTAACACGAGGTTAAAACGTCAACAAGAAGCAGTCTTTAAAAAACAGATGACAATCCCCGGTGCTTCTTCTCTGTTAGCGTCTCACCTATTTCTCCCATGCGGGCTCTAAAACAGGCGAGACACTCTTAATGCAGCTGACCTTCTCTACACCGTCCTGCTTCAGCTGTTTGGCTCGCCTGTTCAGCTACACGCGAGCCTACGCGAGCCTGCACTTGCCTGCACTTGCCTGCCTGCCTGCCTGCCTGCCTGCCTGCCTGCCTGCCCTCTCTCTCTCTCTCTCTCTCTCTCTCTCTCTCTCTCTTTTACTTTTTCTCCCCCTTAACCTGCTCGCGCTTCTCTATATATGCGGGGAGGACATGGCAGCTGCAGCCCATCAGCCACAGGAACAATCATGGATGTGGGCAGTTTCCCACCTGTGCACTTAAGTGAGAAACGCAGACACCGCAGATCGCGGCTCGCAACTGCTACCACGCCCCCTTGCTAAGCCGCGAGCTATACCCACAGCCCGGCTCGTGGCTCGTTACGCGAACCAATGCTCGTATTTAGAGCTGAATTTTTCGCTCATACTTTCCTCGTATTTTGAATTTCTCGTATACAGAGGTGCTCGTATCTCGAGGTTCCACTGTATATGAAAAACAAAGCATTCTTTAACCTATCTGATGCATGCATAGCTATTCCTATTCATATGTGTGCATCCACTTTAAGGTGATTGATTTCTAATTCCATCCTGGAATCACTACACCTAGTCTTGGACAAAAAAAGTCACAGTGACATCTTTAAACCCACTTTTTTCATTTTTGTAATATGTTTTTGGAGGATCACCGCAAACTGATAGCAGTAAATATTCAGATGAATGTTTTGATGGTTTTTCTGTTTTATTCCAGGAACAATTTTATTTTCTGTCAATTACAAGATTTGTCGAAATTGTTATTATTTATTTACATATTGTATGGCACTCGGCAGGTTTTAGAGCAGGCTGCGTCCAGTCTATTTATTTGTAACCTTCCTTGACTGTCGATGCTTAAGCCTAGAGAAAAATGTTTTGGTTTTCAAAGCTTTTCTGATTCTGAGTTGCAGATATCAGATGTGAACTTGTATTAAATAGAGTCACGTACACATCATCTGCTAATATTTTGTTCTAGGGAGAATGAGGATTGCGTTTACAAATACTTGGATAAC
This sequence comes from Erpetoichthys calabaricus, assembly GCF_900747795.2. Taxonomy (NCBI): domain Eukaryota; kingdom Metazoa; phylum Chordata; class Cladistia; order Polypteriformes; family Polypteridae; genus Erpetoichthys; species Erpetoichthys calabaricus. Next base: position 31,980,786 of record NC_041410.2, read on the forward strand.
CTAATAATTATGAATATTATTTTGTTTCTTCATGAAAACATGACAATAAAAATGTCTGCTGACCATCAAAACAAAAGACGTGGTGAATTATGTGTAACAAAATTATTATTGGGTTGAGTATTCCTTTAAGGCATAAACTAACCCTAAGTATCAAACCAGTCCATCACAGATTATAGTTTTTGTTTATCCCACATATTAAGAAACCTTCATTTTCAGTTTTATCAGAGGGAGAAAGTAAGTTGTAATAGAAAAAAAGCGTTACATATAATGCCTATGTTTCTTGTGGGTCTAACAAAGGTAAAGGTCAGGTCTTTTAAATTAATAAACTGTCGCATTGTTGTTATGTTTGCATAATTTCCATCTACTGATAAAACAACTTCTTCTTTTTTTACTTTAAAATCAAGTGAGATAATTTCATCCACCTTTATATCTCACTAAAGCAGTTAATTGCTAACATAATAGGAGAAGTATCTTTTAGTCAGTCAGTCATTTTTTAACCCTGCTTATTCCTGAATAGGGTTGTGGGGGTGCTAGCGTAGGGTGCAAGGCAGAAGCAAAACACAGTGTGCCATTCTATTGCAGGGTGAACACACACATCAAGGGTCAATTCTGGATTACCAGTCCACTTAATCTGCATTTCTTTGGACTGTGGGAGGAAGCTGGAGCGCCCACAGGAACAGACACAGACATGTGGAAAACATGCAAACTCCACGCAGGGAGCCTTACTGCAAGGCAGGGGCACTACCACTGCACCACCGTGATGCCCTAGTATCATTTAGTTTTGTTGATAAATGTAACTGAATCTCATGTAAGATTAATGAATGGTTATAATCAAATCAAACATCTCCATTTAGTGATATACAGTATGCAGTGAAAACACAGAAATGATTCTAGAACAGAGCCCTAAGTAATATCAAAACTAAATTCACATAAGAGTGAGAGATATGCATAAAATATAGCATAACATTTGCATTCATACAGAAATATGTCAGTTTTATTATGTTTTCATATTTCATTTGTCTCCTAATGCATGGAAGCATTCTTTTCATGCCAATAAGCATTCAGGATGTTTTAGCTGTTTGTGTTTGTAATTTCATGCAGCTGTCCAGTTAAGTGGAGTCCTTCTGAACTTATTTTCAGAGACACATTGTTCAGAACCTCTGTATATGTAAGCTAGACATACTGAAATGATGTATTTGGACTTTCTGTAGTTAACTTTTAAAGTAAGTAGATGATGCTTCTATTTTGATTATATCTTGCATGTTTTGTGGAGAATATGAAAGTAATATAAGAGTCTCTTCAGTGGCCAAATTTACAGTTGATGATGGCCCTAGTGTGTGAGTGTCTGTCTGTGTGTTCACTCGGCAATGGACTGCCACCCTGTGCCGGAATTGTTCTTGCCTAGCACCCTGTGCTTTCTACGATAGGCTCCAACTTAGAAAATGGATGGATGGATGATTTATTTGGATTTGTGTAATTCTCACTTGTTTATAATTTATGTCCAAGGTTAGAACATCTGCTTTTCAGCCATTAGCTGCTGTTTGAATTGGCAAATTGTGTTCACCAATGACCTGAATCATGTTGCCAACAGAGACTTTTGAGATTTTGTATTAGCAGTTGGGAACAGTTAGTTTGTTAGTCCTTTGAATGATGCAATTAAATCTTGGGAAAATAGTGGAAATGTGTATCCAGAAAATGTGGAATCCCTTAATGTTTCCTGTTTTATAGATCATTTTCAAAGCAATATTATTGTGTAATATTTGTATATACTTTTCTGACTCTTTCTAAGAAGACGTATAACAGTTGTGCATGTCCTTTGGAATTCTGTGGTGTTTTCATATTGTTTTATGAATCTGAGTCTTTGTTCTTCAGGATTTTGAAATTTTGAATGACTTTCTGTTACCTTGTTGAACAAAAATGAATTGGCTAATATAGACTTATTTTTATTGATCATTAGTTTGACATTGTTCTAATCAACAGATTTAGTGAAGTGTTCTAAGTGTTCATAGTTTATCATTTAGTATTAGATTAATTTTCAAATTTGAGATGTCTGCTTGTCAAACCCTGATGCAGCGTTTTCTTTGTTTATAGCGTTTTGAAAAGCCCTGTGTAGGTATCTAAACATAGAAACAATTTCAGAACACTGTGTCAGTTAGAAGTATGCTTTCTGAAAGCCTAATCATAGCAAAGCCAAAATATAGATTTTTTTTCCATTTTTGGAGGTCTGCTCTTACCAAGTGGTGTCATCTAAACCAAACATTGGTATTATGCAATGTTGTGTATGGTGGTAATTTGTCTATGTGAATAAAAGCAGAGTATTTCAGTGTGTTTGTGAAAGTCTGTACTGGAAAGTAGAAATTAATAGCTATGGTTTGTTTTATGTAATAATTAAGCTGGTAGAGTGACTTGAACAAGACAAGGTTTCTTAGAACAAAATACATTTAGCAGTGGAAAACTGCACATGTGGCCAAATAGATTAAAATCTTAGATCCATATTTTTAATTTTTAATAACCATGTGATTTCTGTCAGGTCAGAGTCTACTTAAGTAATACAGAAGATTTCAACAGGTGTGATTTCATCTTCTTTGATTGCTTGTATGCCACCAGTTTTTACTGAAGCATTCCGTTTCTAAATCAGATGTGTATGCTGCTTTGGCCGTTCGGTAAATGCTCCATCCTTCACTGACCTCCTAACCTACATATTTATGTTAGGTTCTTTTTGACCCAGATAATGCATCTTAATGTCACAAGTTATATATGCTTATTAATTTTCTTCTTTGAAATACACCAATATTCTTTTATTTATAACATTTATACTTGACTGTCATATTTATGGTCACAAAAGACATACTGTGCATTATACATTAAGTTCAGGTTTATTGTCATGTGTAGATAGTACAGTGTACATAGTAAAATGAAATTTCCTCAGAACAGTCACAATAATACAGTACCATCAGATAGACACATGCACACACAAGTATAAGTAGAATGCATCATAATGGTACTGGTAGTCTGCCTGCTGCTTCCTGAAGTGTATGATCAGCTCCTTGGTTTTGCTGTTGTTAATGGTGAGATGATTGTTCTATGCACATACAGTAGTAGTGTTATGTGAGACAATGGTTTCAGAGAACATGTATCAATTTACTTATATAGGTTTTGCATATATAGTAAACATTATGAAAAAACTATATTTGCACAAGATATTTCTGATTGTGCAGACTAAAATTGTGAACTCATTTACTTTTATCAAGTTATTAAACTTAGAATCACAACATAGAGGAGCAGAAGTCATGTTAGTATGCTGCAAGATTATTTAAGCATGTTATGTGTCCATTAAAGTGCTTTACAGTGAACAACTGGCAGTGATTTTAATTTTATTTTAAAATTGGCATTTTTCTGTTTGCTTTTTCACAGTATCATTTTTACATTGATGATACATTTTATTTATATACTACCTTTCCCATGTCCAAAGTGTTTCATAAAAACTTAAACAGCAAGAATAAAACACAGGAAAACGTTTAATAAGCAGCACTGGGTACAAAATAATATGAACATTAGATGCCAGATGAAAGATGTTTACTCGAAATACAGTGCTCTGAATAAAAAGTCAAAAATACTAAATGCTACAAGAAAATCATTAACAAATAACAAAATTTGTGATATATAGTATAATAAAATTTTGTTGACACTTCCATCATTTTCTGTCTGTGGCTGTTAGCATCGTGTATGAAACTAACACATGCACAGGATAAAAGTGCAGAGGACATGCACAGACTACAGAATCCTTAACTGTAACATGGTTAAGGGTTTTATATGGCAAAATAACTGGGTTACTTGCAAAGATATCTATGTATGGTTACCTGGTTTCCCAGAGACCAATATCCAGGTTTCTCTAGCCAGAATAAGGGTTTACATGGCATTTTAGAAGCCGTTTCCATGAATAACCTTGTCATTAATGGACATGTAAATGCACTCATTGACTTTATGAAAGCACTGCCTTTTCTACCTGATTTTTAATTAGTGCTGTTCATGTGCTCTGACTATCTGTGGCATATTTTATACTGCCAATGAAAAAGCTATTTTTGGACTTTCCTTGCTTCAGCATGTATGATTAAACATGGATGTTTTGTAGCCACAAAATCTTGAATAATATCACTGATTTATAACCACCTACGAATTACTGGAAAACTTGTGACTTTATTTCAACATAAAGCACAAACCTTGCATACAAAAGGAAGTGGGAAATGTTATTTTGTGTTGGTCTGTTAGTGTTTTTGTGTTTAAACATGTATATGAACTGTGCATAATATGTGTAAGTCTGCCCCATTATGATTGTTAGCCAGAGTAGGGATGTCGCAAGACCTGACCGGCACCAAATCGATACCAAAATTCCAAAATAGTAACAGTATTTCTTAATGGTGTAAGGTGTAAGGAGTAGGGCTGCAACTAATGATTATTTTGGTAGTCGACTAATCGTTCAATTTTTGTTTCAATTAGTCGCGATTATTTCATGCCTATTTTGGTGCCTGCGACCTGTGGTTGCACATCCTGTTCTGGGCTCCAGTGCATGTCTTACCTCATCTGCTCACTTCTGTCCACCTGTGAATGTCACCCTGATGTCTGTGCATTAACACGATTAAAATTAACAATAATCAAATTAAAATAACCAGAGAAACATATGAATTTCAAAATAATCAGATGGTTTTTATATTAGTGTGACCATCACAATAAAAAAGAAATACATTAATCAATACAAACTAAAGTGCTCAAAATATTTAAACAAAAAAAGTGTATTTAACTTAACCAAAAATGGCCACTGGTGTGTCTTAAAGTCCAAAAGTTTTTAAACAAAGATTCGATGCAAATAAAATAAATCAATAATGTACAGTTTATAAAAGATTCAGTTCATATATTCCTGATTGCAGTGCAGGAACGTGAGCATTTCAACATGCTCTGGTGTGAGGCTAGTTCTCTTCTTTGAGACAATGTTCCCAGCAGCTGAGAAGAGACGCTCAGTGGGAGTAGAGGTAGCAGGAATACACAAGAATGATTTTGCCAGTAAGGCAAGAGTGGGATACTTTACCTCATTCACCTTCCACCAAGACAGAGGATTTTCTGTCTTCGAGATGGGCTTCTCTCCAAAGAACATCAACACCTGGCATGGGATAACAGGTAAAAATTAGCCAGTTGGCTACATCTGAAATGTTTAATATTGACATGTTTAATATGCACTATTCTTATTTCAATAAATAAATCTTACTTCATTAGTGATCAGTTGTTCGTGAGTATCTTCTTCAGTGTTCTCATTGTCGCTGTCTGTTGAGTCACATCCAAGCAGTGAATCAAGAGCTAGTAGAGATCTATTTGAAGTTCTCTCAGCTAAAGTTGAAGCATCCTCATCATCTTGCTTCTTCGTGCCCCGTGGCAAGCTGGTTGTTTTAAGTAATACTCCCATTCATGGACTGGAGGGCCAGAGCCTATATTTTGTTCTGAACACTGAACCTCTCTTCTGGTTTCAGGAATTTCAACTTTCGAAATCGTGGGTCTAGTGAAGTTGCAATGATCAGTTTGTTTGGATCATCATCTTTTAAGGTAACCTCTCTTGACCAACATGCAGTGATCTCCTCTGAAGCAGCTGCCTGGAAGGCCTGCACAGCAGCTGTATCATATGCACTGTGGGTGGATTTCAGAATCCCTTTGACCAGTGGAGGCAGAGTAGAGGCAGTCACATAGCTTTCCTCACTCAAGTAGACTGTAGCACATTCAAAGTCCTGGAGAGCTTTAGCCAGCTCCTCTAAAATGATCCACTGATCAGCTTTGAGGTCTAGGTGTTGTTTCACTCGAGTTACTGTTGGGTCAGACAGAGTTGCAGTCAGTGGCCATCTTTGTTCCAGGAGGTGAGTTATCATATAATAAGTGCTGTTTCACCTGGCAGAGACATCTTGGACAGGTTTGTGCTCCTGGGTCCCCATCTGTTTCTGCTTGGTCTTCAGTTTGTTTGAAGCCAATTCACTTGCTGCTCCAAGTGCTTTACTGATCTGAGGGTGTTTCAGTGCATTATTGATCACCAACTGCAAAGTGTGGCCTGCACAGTGGACAGACATCCACCCATGTTTTTCTTGCAAGATGTCAGCAGCAGGATGACATTGGAGCCATTGTCATGAACAACTGCCACAATTTTGCTTGAAGGGATCTCGAACTTTTCCACAGCCTGTTCAATGCATGCGGCGATGTTTGTCCCAGTGTGTCATTCTTCTAATGGCATGGTTGTGAGGCTGAAGCTAATGAGCTTCCATTCATCATTTATAAAGTGGCAAGTGATACCAAGATAAGCCTCTGTGGCAACACTGGTCTCACCATCACCTGTCAGAGCAATCTTGTTCTTGGCTGATTTAAGAACAGTTTTCATCTGAGTAATAGCAGATTCATACTTTCCCTCAATGAGCTTTGTAAAATGAGTTCTGGAGGGTATGGTGTAGCCTGGATGAAATGTGTTGATCATCTGCTTGACACCCTGATCTTCAACCATAGATATAGATCGCATGTCATTGACAATCATGTTCAGGATGCTTTCTGTAAACACTTCAGCCATTTGAGCAGTGCAAGAGCCTCTGTTCAGGATAAACACGTCTACACGCCTTTGCTTAGTACCACTGAAACATAAAGAGCAACAGAGAAAGATGTTTTAATCATCACACTCTGAAGGAAAAGCGGCATAGTTTATCACATCATGTACTATATTATGCCAAAATAAAAAAATAACGGACTAAAATATGTAACAAGCTAATTACTGATATGCTCCAAAACACAAGTTACCTAACGTTAGTTAGAGATGGTTTACTATTCATATGAACTCAAATATTATACGAAAAAAGAAGAAAAAAAAAAACTAGGACGGCTCAGCTACTCCTATTCACTCGTTTACTATATAGCTCCAAACACGTTAACAAACATAATTGAAGTTATATTCATTGTAAACCCTTAAACTGCCGGAACTGGCTATAGTCGGTTCCCAATGCAATTTGCCAGCACGCCAGAGCCGAGTATATTCGGAAAAGTACATTCATTGAACACTGCAACCCGCTAGAGTCGGTTTCCAGTGCAATTTGGAAGCACACAGTACATTCATTGAACTCCGCAACCGGCTAAAGTTGTTTCTCAGTGCAATTTGCCAGCATGCCATAGCTGAGTATATTCGGCAATGTATATTCATGGAATGCTGCAACCGGCTATATTTGCTTCACAGAGAAATTTTCCAGCACGCCGGAGCTGATCAGTCAGTGCCGTATATTCATTGAGCAGCCAGCTCATTACCACTGCCGGTCCCGGCAGAACTGTAGCACCACTGTCTCTGGTATTCAGCTGCTACACTAGATGAGCCTGCAATCATCAGCGTTTACCTCTGTGTATTTGCGTGCTTCCAGTTCAAGCATAGTTGGCTCGGTGATTTACTGAATTTCATCAATGGCGTCAGTTGCACCTTGAACATATAATAATAGATTGTTTTAGTTTTTTTTTTTTTTTTTATAGTTTTTACAGTTCATTTGCAGTGTGTAAAATGATCAGTATTGGAATAATTGTGATGCTGTTTGCATGAAAAAAACATGTGTTCCATTAAAATTTCACATTTTCTTTGTGAATTGTGACGTTTACTTAAAAAATGCAGCTAAAAAGTATTTGGTGTCCAGGAGTGCATTAACCCAAAAGTATGTGGCGGTTTAAGGGTTAGCTATCATTGTCGAAACCTTGATATACACATTATAGTACAAACGTCAACGTTAACACATGACACTAACTTTACTTTGTAAAACTTACCTCTCAAGAGACCGTGGCATCACAGCTCCAGGATGCTTGAGTTTCAGGTGCTCATGCATCGTGGTGGTGCTGCCATGAAAAGAAAGCTCTGCTTTGTATAATCTGCATTCAACTTTTTTTCTTTTTCGGTGAAGTGCTCCCACACTTTAGAAAGTTTCTGTCTCAATTTTTTTCCATCTCCTTCCCCCTTCTCTATCCGACTCACCATTGCAACCATGTTTATTTTCCTCTACATTCTTCTTCTACTCAGATATTCTTCTTCATTGGTAGGACTGTGTGCAGGCTATTGTAGACTACCACAGTGTAAGGTTGGTGACTTCCACATTTCCCCTGACATGAACTTTGACAGTTGCTGCCTTGTGAAAAGTGATTAGGGGGCTAATGTCTTGTGTTTGCGCTTAATCACAGTCACACAGCCTTGGAGCTACTGTCAGACTACGGTGAAGCATCTTGCTACCGAAGTCACCAGGCATATCATGGCAGTTTAGTTGTAAAGTGCCATATGCATCAATTTCAGTATTTGTGTCCATGTCTAATGACCAATTCCCATCACCGCTACTATTGCTTAATTTGAGCAATGGTTCAGCTTCAGTTTGTTCTAAAATTTGCTTTGCGACTTTTCATTTGCCCCTGTGTTTTTGGTTGAAGGCTCTGCCACATTTTTGGATTTTAATGAGTTACCACAAAGTGGCAGACCACATGGAAATATTCATGATTTTTTTGTAGCCAATGTTATTTCATCCACTAGATGGAAGCAGAATCCTGTCTTGAGAGTTATTCAGGTTTAACAGTGTAAAGCAGATTATTATATTCACCCCCGAGTCTGACTCTGGCTTAATTGTAATAACATAGAATTCTGAGCTTTGACACCAAGTAGGCTAATAAAGTGTCCAACACTTCTGATAAAGTAATGGATGTTGTCATTCATTCTCTGATTGTGAGGAGCTCATGTATAGATGTCTGTTCAAGTATTAGTTAATTTTCATATACAGTGTACAGTTCAGGGTCATGGAGAAAGCCTTGCATGCATCCACAATTACGCATATAGGACTACTTGGTGCTGCTAACAGTAGATGTAGCAAGTAAAATTAAAGCAAGTTTCAAACAAAGTGGTTTCTTGACTTGTCTACACTGCTGATGAAATGAGCTGCTCCATTTGTTAGTACCAAACTAAAATTAATTTTATCTTCCAAAGCTTCAAAGCACAAAGTACAGTACATCTCCCTATTAACACAACATGTACATTGTTAGCAGAAACGTATGATCGCTGAGACAGGAAAATGAATGAATATGCAAATTTAAAATGTGTGGCATTCACTTTTTTTTTTTTTTTTAAGGCAAACTGATGTTCATGAGTATAACTTGTAAAATGTGATCAACCTAGCACAAATATGTATGCCATATATTTGAATGATATACTGTGCATTGTTGGATGCTGATAACATCAGTACAGTAAATTTTCTAATTCTGGATTTGTACACATGCTAAGAAACAACAAAATCTGATTACTCATGAAATATACTTGAAAAACAGTACAACAAAGACTGTTTTATAAGAATTCTAAAAAAAACCAGTCATTTAAAACTGAGAAGATTGATGTTTGGAGGGACAGAGTTGGAAAATTAAAGCAACAGACGTTTGTGACATTTGGAATTTTAATTAATTTGACTCATCCACTCTTTAGAAAGTCTTTTAACCAGTTAATGATGCAAATCTTACAACAGCAAATGTTACAGACCTAAGAGAGTGATTCTCTTTACAAGCCAGATTTTAAAAGCATGTTAGTAGAACAGCTGTAAAGAGTTTAATTACATGAAAGTATCCAGAATTATCTTGGAATTTACTAACTCAGCTGTGCAGATGCAATAATTTTTGAATTTTTATTTATATTATTGTTTTTAAGCAGTATTTTTCAGTTACTTGAGAGAAAATGCTGGAGAACAAATGTAAAATGTGCACATACCAAAATAAATCGGATAGTACTGTATATGATGATATAATTCTTATAAAAACCCTGTGCTGAAATCCCCCAAGATTGTAACATCCAAAAAATATTAGCATTGCAGTGTTCTCCCTAGCGTCTTTTAGCTAATTTAGTTGAGCGCCCGGCTGTCATCTCGCATGACATTGTGAGAGTTCCCCTCGCAACTTGCGATCCTAAGGGCAGAGTTCACAAGCAGAGAGTATGGGGAGGGGGATGTACATGGTAATAGCGGGGGTGGAGCAGTTTAATTAAAGTAGCAAGGAGTATGGAGAGGTGGGCAGGCGAGTAGAGGCTGTACATGCTAATAGCGGGGGCGGAGCAGCACTTCACAAGCAAAGAGGATGTGGAGGTGGGCGGGCGAGAGGAGGACTGATAAAATAAAAAAAAAGACTTGTGGAACCAGCCTGTCAGATATCAGAAAAAGGGCGTCAGGAAGTGACGTCTGTGTTCTCAAATTTTTGTTAGGGTTGCTGGATCCTGAATTGGATACTTCTTAAATTTAATAAAAAGTATTCTGGCACAAGTGTCAAACCTTAAAAAAGGAAGTCATATTGAGCATTGGAAAATAATTAATAATAATTAACTAATAAAAATAGTGCACATTTAATGTTCCCCACCACCAAATTTCCCCGTCCTGCCCCACCTGGTTACTTTTTCATGCCACCCAACTGGAAAAAATTTCTGGGGAGAACACTGCATTGTGACATCCCTAACCCAGTGTTTTCTTCAGTTCAATCTGATTGGTGATTTGATTCACACAGGAAGATGCTGTGTGTTGTGCTATGTTTCACTTGGCAGTGGCAGTGGGATTGGACATGAGCATCCAAGTGAGAAAGCCTGTGAGAACCTTTTATCAGTTTAATAGAGCTAATACCTGCAATCAAGTCTATTTCAGCAGCAGAGTGTTTAATAAGTTTTGAGAGATAAGTATATACAAATTGATTATACAGGTATCTACCCAAACAGAATTTTTAGTGTTACCACAGTTTAGCTTTTTGGTTATAAAACCAACTCCTCATATATTGTTTCTATGTAAACAGTTGTCCTGTTTCTTTGAGATTACAGAAAATTTTCTAAATCAGTGGGCCTTAGTTATAGTCAGTCAGTCATTTTCCAACCCGCTATATCCTAACACAGGGTCACGGGGGTCTGCTGGAGCTAATCCCAGCCAACACAGGGCGCAAGGCAGGAACAAACCTCAGGCAGGTCTTAGTTATAGTGCCATTGGTAAATCTGATGGATCAGAAGTACTATGTCACTAAGTACTTTTTCTTTATACAGTATTTGTACAGTGGTTTTAATTTTTTTTTTTTTTTTTAAACCGGGGTGCTAATGTTATTAATTCACTTGAGCTGCTTACTGTTGAACGTGCTACATACAGTTCTTTTTGGTGTTGGTGAGAAAGATCTCAGAAGAAAAACATATCGAAAGAACGTCACCAAATTAGGGCATTTGGTAATGTTACAAACGTGATTTAAAGTTGATTTATTCAAAATTAAAAACAGCTAAAAGTATCAAGGTTCCATGATCATCAAAGCCTAAGATTAACCCTGCCTCAGTATACCTTGGGTGTGAATAAATCTCTACCAAAAAAAGTACCAAAAATTACTTTTACTTACTCAAAAACACTGTCATGTTCTCTTCTTGTCACATTTTGAAAAACAGCATCTTCATCAGATATTGGGAAAAAAAGGAAGATGATGGTACACACTTGATTTGAGATATTAAGGGAATAAATTTCAGTAAGAACAACTAAGAAATTATTATTCATTTTTATACTTTGTTTAAACTTTGTATTATCTCCATGGACAGTATATCCAGATGCAAAGGTACTGCATTTTCTGTTTAAAAATGTAGTTTAATCGCATAGTTTGAAAAATTTATGAAAAGTGTAATTCATGTCCAGTATTTTGCTTTACTATGGAGACATTTCCAAAAATTGTTGATTATCAAGCATTTGTGTGCTGTCCAAATTTTTAAATTGTTATACTTTCAGCCCTTACATGCACAGAGAGAAAAACCTTGTGGCATTGTAAAGAAGACTGTAATTGCAAAGTGATATATTAATAATGTACAAGAGGACTAGCAAGGAATTAGCCATTATTATTAATTTCTAAAAAACATTTTTTATTAAGCATACAGCACAGAGAACCTAAAATAATCTTTGCCTAACCTAACACAAATATTGATGTACCTGTAATTTATGAAAAATAAAGATCACATGGTCAGTAGAGGCCCGGATGGGGGAGCGGATTGACATTAACTGTGTTTGTTGTAACAAAGTGTACAGTGATCCCTCGCTATATCGCGCTTCACTCTATCGCGGATTTTATATGTAAGCATATTTAAATATATATCGCGGATTTTTTGCTGGTTCGCGGATTTCTGAGGACAGTGGGTCTTTTAATTTTTGGTACATGCTTCCTCAGTTGGTTTGCCCAGTTGATTTCATACAAGGGATGCTATTGGCAGATGGCTGAGAAGCTACCCAACTTACTTTTGTTTCTCTCTCTCTCTCTCTCTCTTTCTCTCGCTCTCTCTCTCTTGCGCTGACTTTCTCTGATCCTGACGTAGGGGGTGTGAGCAGGGGGGCTGTTCGCACACCTAGACGATACGGACGCTCGTCTAAAAATGCTGAAAAGTTATCTTCACGTTGCTATCTTTTGTGCAGCTGCTTCCTGAAACGACATGCTGCACGGTGCTTCGCATACTTATAAGCTGAAAGGGCACGTATTGATTTTTCACTGTTTGTTTTCCTCCCTCTCTCTCCCTCCCTGCTCCTGACGGAGGGGGTGTGAGCTGCCGCCTTCAACAGCTTTGTACCGGCGGTGCTTCGCATACTTAAAAGCCAGACAGCTCTATTGATTTGTTTGGTTTTCTCTCACTTTCTGACGTTCAGTGCTCCTGACGCGGACTCCTTTGAAGAGGAAGATATGTTTGCATTCTTTTAATTGTGAGACAGAACTGTCATCTCTGTCTTGTCATGGAGCACAGTTTAAACTTTTGAAAAAAAGACAAATGTTTGTTTGCAGTGTTTGAATAACGTTCCTGTCTCTCTACAACCTCCTGTGTTTCTGCGCAAATCTGTGACCCAAGCATGACAATATAAAAATAACCATATAAACATATGGTTTCTACTTCGCGGATTTTCTTATTTCGCGGGTGGCTCTGGAACGCAACCCCCGCGATGGAGGAGGGATTACTGTATACTGTATTGCTAAAGTCTTGGGTTATCCAAGAAAAGTCATTTTTAAACTATTAATTTGGTAACAAGGAATTTATGTGCTTTAGAAAAGACTGCATAGCATTAGAATAAATGTAAACAATGATTTCATAAAATAAAAAGTAGCAAGATTTGGTGTTTTCCAAATATAGTGATATCTTGTGAAATAACTGGATAAGCACAGCATTGGTTTCTAAACGGCTCCTCAAGGTACCCCAGTAATTTATCAATTTAAAAATAGTTTCCTTGGATGGCCTAAAATTTGTGAACAATTCTCCAGTAAAGTCAGTATTATTTTAAGCAGAGTACATTTTGGAATTAGAAAATAATGCTTCCAAGGTATTTCGTCAACCTGAGAGGATTTAGTATACATTTAGTATATAAAAGTATATTTCTAGCATTCTTCCCTATTGGGATTTTCTTGCAGTACAGTATTTAGCACTTACAGAGAATGGTGAATAGTGATAGTTGAACCCCATGAAGTTTGCTTTGCTGTGAGTTCTGCAAAATTGTGGAAATGTTGGAGAATTTTCTCAAACTTGATGAAATGCATTGAAGTCAATGGGTAAGGGGGAACTGAGGATTATAATGGTGCAAAATTGTATTTTAAATGTCTTTGAGGGCTAGAACAGTGTCTGATAGCTACTTTGTGTGTGTGTGCGTGTGCATGTGTGTGTGTGTGTGTATGTGTGTAAGTATGTATGTCTAAGTCAGCTGCACAACAAAGTTCCAAGGAAATATTCAATGAAAAACACTTTCACAGATCAACACTAATGATAACAGCAATTTGTGTGGCAACTTAGTGGGTGAGAACACTTTGCTAATGAGATAGATTAGTCTCTTTCATGCTATGGAAAGGCCACAAATAATTGTTTACAACTGTGGTATTTATAGAGTGTCTTTGTACAACATGCTGGAAAATGAAGAAGTTGGGATACAGCATCAGAAAACGTCTGGGTACCCCTTTTCTCAACCATGAACAGAAAGTTGAACCCACAGTAGATGTTTATCACTAAACATAACAGTTATAGGTTACAAAAATCATAACCTTGCAAGTTACAATTTTTGCTGCAGCATACCAAAATTTAAAAATTTAACATAAACAACATGAATCCATAGATCATCCTGCCTTGTGTTATTTGTATGGGCTGGTAACAATGTTGTAATTGTGTGGGAAATATTCTTTTTGTGTACAGTAGACCTCTTAATAATTGCTGAGAATCACTTGAACATCTCAACTAAACAATATTGCTGACTATGAACCACAGTTATGGCCACAGTCTACTTTTTTTATATGTGAAAGACAGGTACACAGTCTTTAGGGATGTTTTAATTGTTTAGTCTTGTTTCTGATGCATTTCTGTCTCTCAATTATTGAACTCACTTGGCAGTGCAGTTCAGAGCGTTAGATGCTGGAGCCTATGGATTTGAATGATTCTTCCTTTGTCAATCCAGTTTTTAGTGATTTCTCCTTTGAATTGCTCTCAAAGTCATAGAGAACAGCAAGGTAACTGGTGAATAACACTTTTTGTATATTGAGAAAATAAATATTTTGTTTACTTTTTAGCAATGCATTTTTTCTTTGGACAAGTTACAACAAAAACAAAAGATCTACTGAAAACTAATTTATTTGACATTTTGCTAGGAAAAGATGCTGTGTTTTGGTTTCTCAGGTGTCAGTGAAAATATTCTGTGCAACATTACAAGGCTTAACTTTTTTACGCACTGCCTTGTCTTACAGAGTATATTCTTGACCAGGGTACATGTTGGGCACTTTTTGGCAACACACTCTCTCCAGGGGTTATGTAAGGCGTTGTTTCCCTCTCCAGTGTAGTAAGAAAAGCCAGAGCTGCTGGCAGGAAATGGGTGTATTTCCTGAGGAAACAATTAGACTTCTTCCTCCCTGACCTGCTTATGGCTTCTGCTCTGCTTTGCTAAGGGGTCTTAAACTGTCTGCTACTCCCAGAGACAATCTCTACAGCTGAAATTAAGACAATGAAGTGTGCATTAGGAACACTTAGGCATTATTTGAATTCTAGCAGCAGCTTTGTACATTAACATCCTAGCTCTTTTGGTGAAATTTGTTTTTGTACTTTTAATTAAACATTATTAAATAACTGTTTTCTAATGTTTTAGGATTTTTGTGGAGTATTGATTGACAGGTGCAGGCCCTGCCCCTTGTACTGCTCCAGCAAAATGGCAAATGAGGATTTTCATGATGGGGTATGTATCATCAAAATTTTAAATGTGTTTTAGTTTAAGGAGCAAAATACATTTAAAATACATCAAAAAGGAAGCATATTGAATATTAGAACATTATTTTTAAAACTTTAAGGCTAAATTAATATGGTGTGTGCACTTTTTAGTAATTCAGAATTGACATTGTTAAAGTGATGTTTTCAGTGATTTAGGTTTAATTAATATGAGGAAATTTGCAACATCCTTGCATTGCTTTTTGAATTTTTCCAGCACATTGCCCGTGGAAATCCCTACAAGAATATAATTGGAGCAGAAGATGAAGATTTTGAGAATGAGATAGATCCGGTAAGGTTCTGAATTGTCATAAACTGAATGGTTTTTGTTCATGTGTCTGTAAATAAGGATTAATGCACTATGATGACCACCTTTTTATCTTTAGTTAGTCTTTATGGTATAAAGCCTGTAAAAGTAAGCATTGCAATCCACCATATAGAATGCATCAACCAGAGAATTTAAGTCATATAACAGATGAACATCTGAAAAAAGTGATGGGTCAGCTGGAGAAAATGAAATATGTTTTGTCCATCTGTTTTGTGAAGCTGATTATTCCTTAACATTGAGGGCCTGAACCAGAGATAAATTGTCTAATCCATATTAGACTGTTGCCCATATTAATCAAGCCTCTCAGAATTGCTCCTATGAATTGTACTAAAAATCACACTAGGATAAGAATTTGTCCTACCTCAGAGCAGGACATAAGAAATATTTATGAAATGTTCTACACTTAACTCCCAGCTATGAGTGGGAGTAAATGACGTCATGACTTCATAACACCCCAAGCCGCAAATTGAAACTTGTAATGTCGTTTTTTTTAGTTTTCTGATATTAACATATAGGTTGCATCACAAAGACAATATTAATATTCAAAATAGTAGTCAAAAAAAAGGAAAATATAATAAGGCATGGCATTGTGCTGAGCTGTATATAATTGTTGCCTCTTTGCAACAATATCACCTTAATAAAAGGGTAAGTGTCTGGTTGCTATGTCTCTATCATTCCAAAAGATGGCGCATCATAAACATTACCACTGCTTTTATGAATCCCATACCAAATGGCGTATAATAGACACATACGTTGCATGGTACACTGAAAATGTTAACTCTGAGGTCTACATTATTACTTCGATTTCAACTTATTTTGGATAGGTTGTACAGCTAATAAAGAATAATACTTTTAACAAACATTGAAATGGAAAGACCAAGGCACACACACTGAATGAGAGTAAAGGCTGAAATTGGCCATGATTATTTAGCAATAAATGCTGCTGGGATTGTTCTTTACTTGTGCCCTATGCTTGCTTGGATAGGCTCCAGCTTTCCTGTGACCTTGCTCAGGGTAAAGCAGGTTTAGAAGAAGGATGGGTGGATGTATAGATGAATCCAACTTTGCCACTGTTAAGACCATGGGCATTGTTCATAAATTAAGTTATACTGAAACTAGCCACGGCTATTCTGGCACGGTTTCTGAAGTCACATTCACTCTACCAGTGTCTTATTCGTCTTCCACTGTGGTATTTTGTGTCTCTCTCTGTAATCCTCTTATCTTCTGCGAGTCTGTGGTTATCCAATGTCCGGGGAGTCTCCACCTGCCATCTTGAACCTTCCTAGTCTTGTGAAATGTTATAGGAATGTAGTAGGGGTTCGTGGAATACAGAGCTCAGCATACCTGTGTGACATTTTGCTGTCAATTACCCATCCTTCTCCAGGGTAATATGCTGGCTACTAGAATACAGTTTTCACCCTTGACCACCTCGGTGTTGATGAGGTGATATTGCTTTCGATACACAAATGCACGCTCATCCACACTTAGGGCAATTATTTATGTGTGCATGCCAATTTGCATGAATGCAGATTGCTTTAATAATACCTTGTGTAGTATTATACATATGTATAAATCTGCATATTATCTCACGGGTTGTAAAGGCATTCAAAGTTTGGTGTAAAATTCAAGAAACAATTGTGACATACCCAAATCATCGCAATTGCAAAGCTGTAGTTTCTCTGTGGCCACAAAAACACTTTAATCTCGATTGACAGCACATGGCTTCATTGTGTACATGGCACGAATACGGAATCTACAAGATTTGTGATGAATATTATTTAGTCTCTGTCAAATTCATGACATCCATGAGTTGTCCAGTGTTTCCATAACATTCCAACTTTCCCAGGACATTGGTGACAATCTCTGCTTTAACTCCATCTTCTGGTAGTTTCTACCAAATTAAGACAGCTCATGAGCTCACCTAAATCCTCGTAAAGTTAGGAGTAGATTCCTAAATTACTGGTAAAATTCTTATATACCTCTCTTAAGAGTAGGGCCAAATTTGAGTCACTCTGAGAATTTAGAGCCAGTTAACAGTTTAACAATTCTGAAAAGCTTGATTAATAAGTGATAATCATTTAAATTTACATTTATTCACATAGCCAATGCTTTTATTCAAAGTGACTTACAAAAGAGGTCAACCTTGATTGAGTAACATCAGCATGGGGGCTATTTTGAAACAAGTCTTGCAGAACACGTGAGGAGCTCCTAAGCTAAATAATGCTACACAAGACTAATTGCTCTTAATGTAGCTATTAAGAACATTGCTTCAAAACAACAGTGATGTTTATTAGAAAGATATTCATAGAGCAAGAGAGTCTTTAAATATTTCTTAAACACACTGAGTGAGCAAGAAAAGAGCATATGAGTCTATAGGTGATAATCCACTGACTACTGTGTAGGCAAGCATAAGCATTTGAACTTAGCGTGTACTGCTGCACAGAGCCAATGGAGTGACCTGAAAAGAGGATTGACATGCACTTGCCTTGGCTGGTCAAATACAAGATATGCCTCTGCATTTTTAATAGTTTAAAATGGCTTGATAATGCATGCAGATACACCTGCACATAAAGACTTGCAGTAGTCCAGATGTAAAAGGATCAATGCTTGCACCAGAGGTTGTGCAGCATGCTCTGACAGATATGGCCTGATCTTGCAAATCTTCATGAGCGAGATACAACTGCTGTGTAATCAGTGAAAGGTAGCTAGTCATTGATGGCTGATACTGACTTGGTTGGTGACATGCTTTACAGAGATAGGGTGTTGAATAGACAGATTGGCAGGGGTAGCAAGGAACTCTGTCTTTGCCTAGTTAAGCTGGAGATGGTATTTCCTCATCCAAGTCGTATAGTTGTATCTTTTCAAATGACACAATACAGCATCAATCCATAGTCCTTGGTTGCTAAACCTTAAGTCATTGTCCATGCTAAATTAAGTTAGTGTTTTAATCATTTAATGCTTGTATTCAAGTAACGGCACCAGTTCCATGTGGTTATTTAAAAAACATTTGACTTTTATTCTTCATTTGTTTTTGCTTTTGCAGTCTGTGGATGACCTGTGCAGTCACTTCCAAAGCATTGATTTGTTGAAAGAAAAACCAGCTCATCTTCTCATTTTTCTTCAGCATGTATTTCTGCAATTTGACTGCGCCCCACTGGTATGAAACTATTGTTTGTTTTTGAATGAAATACAAAGTAAAATGATCAAGATACTTTTTAAGTAATTAACTGCAGTATAGACCATTTGTCTTGGCTGATCTGTGCATCTAGTATGGACTGAAAGGGCCTTACTAGTGTCAAATGTTGTCATGTCTTTTTGAAATTATATGTTTTACATGTTTGTAAATCCAATGCATTAAATGTAACCCTCCCCATAAGCACGCTAACCTTTCCTTTAACTGTTCTCTCCGCTTGCAGATGCAAGACTGCAGGTAGTTATGTTTATGCATTGCATTGTGTGAAGTGACATGTCTTGTCCTTGTACTTCCTATGCCTCATGGATGGCTTGTTACGGCGTTATGCACATGCAGATATGCTAGTCATGTAGGCTTTAGATTTCAGTACCACTTTTATGTTTTTCAATTTCTAAAATGTATAGCTACTGTTATACGTAGTACTACAACAATGTACTTATGTCTAGGCTCCCCCACAAAGACTTTTTCAGTTTATTGATTTGGCCCAAAGTGAACCACAAAAAGTTGCATTGTTCATTTTTGTGTGTGGTAGTTTGCAATATGATAGGTGAGCAGCTCATTTTCTAGGCTTTAAATGCAATGATATATCGTGTCTATCTCATTGCCAGTCAGCAGATGCTAATTTGACCATTGGGGATTGTAAAAGAAGAAGTTTATGTGACATACTTGATTTTCTTCAAAAGTTGATAGATATTGTTAGTTAAATAGCACCTAAAATGACATTCCAGCATGTCATATTTCAAAAATATCTCTTTCCTGATCGCCAATAACATGCTTCCTGCTGTAGCCAGTGGCCCTTCAAAGGGTTTACAGGTATTTTAAATTCCTTTGCAATCTCTGAACATTTTTTTTTTCCAGTCTGTCTTGATAAATAAATACAAGACATCAGAAAGACAAGCTTTTCTTCTGTTTGCGAGGTGAGAGACACCCATGTTACTTGTTCCGCATTGCTATCTTAACGGTATTTTTACCTCCAAGTGAGCACAAATTGGCTATAAGCTCTCATGCACGCAAATCCTGCCCCTGCAAATTAAGACAAAATCAAACTTGTTGCAGACTAGTTGGACTGAGTTGCTGTGTATGTCATATGACATAAATGGCGGTTAGGGAAGTGTGGTGCGACTGCACCCAACTCACTAATATTATGTAAATGAAGTATGTGGCTGGAAATTGCTGAAAAAGTCAAGTAATTTATCATGACCTTATATTAGTGCTTAGCACATCCAAAGTAAATATTTGTAGCACAGTACTATTTCTTTTTTTTCTGGTGGCCATTTAAAGCAACTTATGTTTCCACAGAATTTTATTAGCAAAGATGTAAGGATACTTTTATAACATTTGAAAAGCACAGAAGATATTTCTGAGGTAGAAAAGCATATGTTGATTGCAGGTTTCCCAAAAAATGCACAAGTCGTGTGCTATTACACTTGTTTTGTTTTGTCTTATGGGTAAAGTAATAAACAGAATTAAAGGTTGTACACTAATTTATTTCACATTACAATTTCCTAAATTTAATATAACTAACAATATATTTCAAAATATTTGGATTTTGAGTAAATATGAAAAAAGGATTTTTTTATGATCAGATTGATCAGTCAAAATGGAAGGTTTTAAACATTGTTGGAGCATGCATAAATTTACTAGAATACTGATTGGGAAGTTTATATCCAAACCATTTGCTAATTATCCAATGGACAACTTCATCTGTTGTATTCTTTTATGCACTAATTAATTCAGTACATAGAAGTTAAAGTAAAGAAGCATGAGTGCTTATGTATATAGAAATTGATTAACTTTGGCCCTAAACTTTAATATTTAGATGAAACCAAATTGACTGATAAACATAGCTTGCCCAATGCTGACACCTAAAGGTTGAATTGTATAATGACATAATATTCCTCCCCAACTCCTTTATCTTGCATTACAGCCAGTATAAGATTTGCCAAATAACTAAAGCTACCCTCGTTGGAATTAAAATCTATTTCTTGAAATAACGCATAAGTAATCATAACTTTATGTCAACAGAATCTGTAGAAAAAATATTCCATTTGCTGCAATGGCATCTGGTGACAGATAGTAAATAAATTTTACAAGGTTTGAACATAGGCATTAGCCGTCTTATTTTAGAATAAATTTTACAAGGTTTGAACATAGGCATTAGCCGTCTTATTTTAGAATAAATTTTACAAGGTTTGAACATAGGCATTAGCCGTCTTATTTTAGAATAAATTCTAAATTACTATATACTGTATAAACTATACTTACATTTATGTAACAATGCACATCGCTCAGCTATTGCTCTGGAAATTATATCCCAACTGTCAGTACAGTGTTTAAAGGTAAAGGATTAATTACTGTAAGGTAAACGAAGCATGGCAAATCAAGACAGACTGAAATATTTAACCATGAATGGTCAATGCCATAATCCTAAATGTTTAGCAAGAACTTCCCACATTATAATTTAATTTTACAGTGAGAATGTTTGGGGTGTTAGAGATTGCCCTCTTATTATATTTGAAGGGAAAATGACATTGTGAAGTACTGCATTTCACAACAGTGAAAGTTGTTGTTAATATAAGGCATTACTTAATTAGAATTTGTTTTTGACACATTAGAAATCCCTCCCAGGGTGCATTTTATTTTCTGTTAAAAACTTTTAGTAAAACAGCAAAGTAAAACTAAGGAAAGAATGTGCAGCACTGAAATGAGTGACATCTTTCTAAATGTCTTGCTTTTAAAAAAAAAAAAAGAAAAGAAAAAACTATTGTCAATTTCTAAGATGACAGGCAAATATCCTACAGCAGTCAGAAAATTAATTCTGAACTATAACTTCATGCAGGTGTTGACCTGAAATAAAGAAATTAGGTGCAATGAAAATATGCAGCTATAGTGAGTCTTTGTGAAATGGCTCACTTCATTTCAGAGTAATTTATGATGAGTTAATGTTGATGAAGGTGCCATTTGATTCTGCCCATCTAATATAATTTTGCCTGAGAATTTGTATAAATAAATCTCTTGTAAAAACTCAAAACTGTAAGTCCATTTTAAATTAATACATCCTTTCACTTTTACTGCAGATCTCACATGTGAATATTGTTTTGTACTTCTAATTTATTGCTTGTCTCTTATACAACAGAGTTTGATGAAATTAAATGATCTTTATTTGTTTTACTTAGGTAAAGTGTAACAGATGCATAAAATATTATAGTGGAATCTTTTAGTGTTTATTTCCTGTCAGAATGAGAGTTCTATAGAATTACTGTACATCCCTCAATCATCTCTAAATCCTTACTTGTGTACTGCACATCAAATTGATGCACTGATGTCTAGATTCCTGAGCTGCATAGTGTTAGTCTTGGACAGTCTGCATTGTAAAATTTTCAAATTGTCTATTTATGCAAGTGATTTTTCTTTAAATACTGACTGGTGTGTTTTCTTGGTGACTAGTTTAATGAGTGATAAACTTTAATAGTTACTTTGTAGGTGTATGTTTAATGTTATGCTTAATTTGGTGTTGCTTTTATAGGAGACCTTTTCCCACATTTACACGACTGAAGCAGTAGTACTTGAGAATTCTGCTTTCAGTCCTCTTAATTTTACATTGTGCCTGTTGTGCATGTGATACTGTAATTTATTAAATCTTAAGTGCTTTTTGTCTGCATGTAAAATTTTTGATGTATTTTTTTGTTTGGGTGGCACTGATAACATTTGTGAAAAAATACTTCTCTATTCAGTATATCCAGTCCTGTTTTTAGAATATATTAAACATAATGCATTGTGAAGGGACTGAGATAATCTGTGCAGTTCTATGTCGGATTAATTGTACTTATTATGCTTTGTTGTACACAGTATTTACTGTATTCCTTTCCATAGCTCTGTTTCCTGCATGCAGAACTTTTCAAGAACCTTAATGCCAAAGAAGTCAGGAAACAGTTTGTGGAATTCTATCATACCTTTTTGGAAAAAGGAGCTGTGAGTATCTGATGTTTCTTAACTGTAGAATGTTCATTATAAACATTACTGTGTTATAAACATTATTGCTTGGCTATGAGCTTAATGGTTTCTAAGTGTTCATTAGATCTGACTGGCTGTTTCAGAACATTTCCAAATATATTTAGGTTTGTACAGTATAATGGAATGTTTTTCTATCATTTCTAATGTAGAGTGGTCCATTTAACGTCCTTTTCAGTTGGATGAGATGGCTTGTGTGGTGCTTTGTGGTGTTGTGGAGGTTTATGCACACACACACAAACACACACACACAAATACTTGATATGTCAAACATATCACACACAGTACATGCTCACTTGCTGCTGCGAGAGCAATGTCAAAGCTCATCTCTCAATTCATTATCAAACGTGTTCCATATTAAGGGTTGCATGGAGGTAGACCATGCCCTGGCAGTATCTGTGTGACACAAACTTATCAGTAAGTTACTTTTGCATTGTAATGTTCACCGAATGGTTCAAAATTATTATTTAGTATGATTGTTTTTCGATGCTTTTAGCATAATCTATATATATAATTCACTAAGCTAGAAGACAAGTAGCCGACCATGGAAAGCACGCCGGAAGGGGCGTGGATTCACTAAACCGCCGACAAGTAAGACGCCAATGGCGCACGCAGGAAGGAGCCACGGCCACCAACTCTTAGACCATTGGATACGACGAAAGAATCACAGAGCCACGCCCACCAACTCGGACGCGAAGCCAAGGGAAACATGCCGTCATTTCTGTTTGTCTGTGCCACAGTACAGTTGCAGCTCTGAGCCACGTTGACTTTTCATTAGTCAACCTCAGTGTAACCTTGGTTCACACAGAGTCAGCGCCAGAGAGACACAGAGGCACACACAGGCAGCGCAAGTGAGAGCCGCGCAATCCTTTAAAACTGAAGTTAAAACACAATGAAGGAAGCAGTCTTTAAAACCCAATAAGCCCTGTGCCTCATTTTCATTAGCTCTCACCTGCTTCAGGCCCTGCAACAGTCGAGACGCTCTCTCTGCAGCTGACCTTCTCTGTGCCTGACTCCACTACTGTCAGTTGCCTGATTAAAAATGGCCTTTTGAAGGGGAGCTATGGACCCGCTATACTACAGGAACACATTGCCTTCGAGCCTGCTCTCGCTCACTGTAACGTACCGACTTTCTCTCTCTCCTCACTCGCTCACACACTGCACAGGGGAGAAATGCCTGAAGCAGAGAGACAGAGGGGGTGGGGGCTTGCGTGCTGCTGAGAGAGAGGGCTCGCGTGCTTCTGAGAGACAGAGGGGGAGGGGGCTGGGGAGGCTTGCGTGCTGCTGAGAGAGAGAGGGGGAGCTGGAGAGGCTCATGTACTGCTGAAAGAGAGGGGGGCTGGGGAGGTTCCCGTGCTGCTGAGAGAGGGGGGGGGGCGGGAGAGGCTCACGTACTGCTGAAAGAGAGGGGGGCTGGGGAGGTTCCCATGCTGCTGAGAGAGAGAGAGAGGGGGGGGCTCACGTGCTGCTGAGAGAGAGAGGGGGGGCTAGGGAGGCTGCGTGCTGCTGAGAGAGAGAGAGAGAGGGGGAGGGGGGGGGCTGGGGAGGTTCCCGTGCTGCTGAGAGAGAGAGGAGGGGGGGGGGGCTCATGTGCTGCTGAGAGAGAGAAGGGGGCTGGGGAGGCTCGCGTGCTGCTGAGAGAGGCGGGGCTCGTGTACTGCTGAGAGAGAGGGGGGGCTGGGGAGGCTGCGTGCTGCTGAGAGAGAGAGAGGGGGGGGGCTGGGGAGGCTCACGTGCTGCTGAGAGAGAGAGAGAGGGGGGGGGCTGGGGAGGCTCACGTGCTGCTGAGAGAGGGGGAGGGGGCTCACGTGCTGCTGAGAGAGGGGGAGGGGGCTCGCGTGCTGCTGAGAGAGAGGGGGGGCTCGGGTGGCTGCGTGCTGCTGACAGAGAGAGAGGGAGAGGGGTGGGGGGGGTGCTGGGAAGTAACTTTCACCAGCGTGGCCTCCATCGTCACAGACGATCCCGCTTTCAGTCACAGACAATAATTGCTCTCTCCAGAGGTCCATCTTTTCATTCACTCACACTGGTATCCACAAACCCACCCCATTTGGACAACTGTGTTGTTCAGCAAGTGTTCACCCATCAATACATAATTATGCGGCGTATGTTACGCCGCGGGTTGGCTAGTTGTAATTATTTTATACCTTTTTTGGTTACTTTTATCCAAAGAGATGTGCAAAACAATTGTTATACATTTGAGTGATTAGGACAAACATACACAGTTAACAAATGATATACAGAGTTTAAAATAGATTACAAGAAGCTTTGTATTATAGTGATTTTGAAGACTATATAAAAACAGTTAAACAAAGTGACAGCAGCTGTTTGACAGTTGATAAGTGCAGAGTATATATGCAAGATGCTTTGAGAAGAGACAGTATATTAAATTATGCTTGCTACATTATATCGTAGAACTGCTGTGATTGCATGTGGTGTTCAAGCTACAGCACACAAGCTCTAAGCATTTACTACCTTGCTTCTGCTGTTTTTGACCTTGAAGAAAGTTTAAGAAAAGCTTGACTAATAAAGAAGTTCAAATGCAAAAGAATATAAAAAAATATTGTGTGTTTTGAATGGAGAGTTTTTTTTTTTTTTTTCACTCCATGTTTTATTACTATGGAAGTTTTTATCTGAAATGAGAACACATTTAGTCTGTGTGGACATTTAGTAAACTAGTACTATGTGCATCTCATAGTTACATGCAAATAGCCATCAGGATTTTATTTAATACCTTGTTAAAACAAAATATTCCTATCTAAGATATATAGTTCAGATTACAGCTTTCAGAATTTCAGTATTACAATTTTTAGAACTATTCTCTCATTGGTTCAGATTTTGTCTCAAACACAGTGGAAAAACAAAGTTTTAGTAATTTGAGCTTTTCAATTTGTCAGCTGAATCTAATATTATTACTCCTTTTTAATAATGTTGTGCCTTCATTTTTAATTGTGCACAATGAAAATGGTAGTTTTTGTTTTACAGCTTTAAGTTAATTTTATACAAGCCACTAATTTTCCTTTAATCATTTCTCTTAAATTAGAGGACAAGTAAATGTATTATATTTATAAATATGGCTATTGTGCTGTACCTCTTCACTTGGGAAGAGTGCTATTCAAACAGCTCAATGAGTTATCAGTTGCTGGCCTGGCCACTGTTATCTTATTTTCTTCGTGCTTTATTGCATCTGTGAGAGTTTTCTTTGGTTTGATCCCATATGCTGAAATATGTATTTTAAGTTAATAGACATTCAGGTTTGGCTCTTATCTTGTGTCCCTTGCTGCCAAGTATGGGTTCTAGATTAGATCTTTCTAATCTAATCATTGAAAATCTGGTTCAGAAAATAGATGTGTCATTTTGATTTTTCCCTTGTCCCTTTCATCTTCTTTCCTTCCTTTTAATTCTTTTGAAATTAATTCTACGGTACACACTGTGTGTATCCCATCTTTCTTTCGCTTCAGTTGCCACTTTATTTTCCATAATATAGAGTATTTGTTTGAGTTACTGTTGTATTTAAACAGTACCTACACCAAAAATACTTAAAATACTAAAGTTGACTGTTCCCATGCAATATTTCATCTTCTACTGACAACTGACAAATACTCAGTGAATATTTTCTAAAATTAGGTTGCTTATAGTGTAATCTAATATTTATATTAGTGACACTGCAATACTGAGTCATCAGCCAGGTTTCTCCGAAGACAAATTTGCACAATGTATGAAATACTTGTGGTAGCATAAGAAAATGGATGAATGGGTGGGAAGTTACATTTTAGAATGCATTCTCCAGCCCCCCCATGCATTGCAGGTAGCAAATTATGAGCAGAACGTTTTGCATGTTCAGTTTTATAGATCTGAGTATACTGAAAATCTAAAGCAGAAGTGAATTACAGCAGGTAAACAAAAAATGGAGCATTACATGTTGCCTAGTAATAATGCAATTTTAGAAGGAAAGCATTATAAGATTAATACAATTAATCCTGCACATTATACCATTGATCAGTTCTTTTTTTAATTTTCTGGTACTATGTAAATTGTCATATTGTTAAATAATTATATGGAGCAATAATTTTAACAACTTAAAAAGAAATTAACTGCATGGAGCTTCAGTCTCTTGACAAATCTGGATTCATTTCTAGAGTTGTGCCCTCATATGTAGAGTTTGGTATTTTCCCATGTGTCATTTGCACACTATCTCCATGAAGTGCAGACTGCACATTTCCTTCATGTATGTCTTGAAGGTGACATATTTAGTTTTTACTTTCAGAACAAAGCAGCTTTCTACCTTCACCTAACTTTAGTAGAGGAATAAATGTTACCCAATCTGTTCAAATAAAAATGAGCAATATTTTGCTAATTTTATTGTTCTGAACCCAATTTTGCAGACTTTTGGAACTGTATTGATAATTTGCACTCCTTTTGGTTTCTCTTTTAGTTTCATATGAGAGTTAGTATAGTTCATTTGTGTTTTTTTACTTATTAAAATAACAAAAAAAAACAAAAAAAAAACTTGCACTTGTAAAAGATTTTGCTTGTTAAATGGAGAAACCTGCCTTTTAGTTTTATGAGAAACAGTAAAATGCATTTACCTTTAATTTAAAGGGAAAAAAATTTAGCGTTTCCTTGCCCAAATAAATGACCCCAGAATTCCTGAAAATGGACACTTTGATGAAAACTGATATTTTCCCTTCATTAACTACTGTTAAATAAGACAGTTTGCCTGCTCTCATTACTCTTTTTTCGGAGTAGTGCACACCACACACAGTACTAGTCTGTCACATGTAAAAAGAAGCGCAAGTTTGACAATCATCATAGACTTAAAAAAATTCTTCATTATTGTTTGTAAGACTGAAGATACAGTACTTGAATTTTCATAAAGCACATGTATTTAATTTTGAGAAAGCCTGTAGTGAAATATTTTGCAAAAAGTGATTTATGTGTACTGAGCATAAACTCTTAACAAGTTACCAACATCACAGAACAATAGGCATTACCTTTTATTTAAGAAAATAGGGTTTTCATTAATATTCAGAACCAATTTAAGCTGTTTGATATATGCTGACATCATGGTGTTTGCTTTTATCAAATGAGTTTTACAGAAAGGATAAAATGTATAAAATGCCATTTGCAAGTTTTTCTGTGCAATTTCAGGGTTCATGTTTTCAAGGCATTTCAGTCTTGTATACTTCAATCAGAAATCTTGAAATTGTAGCCCCCTCTTTTAGGTTTTGTTCTCTTCATCCATTTTCTGAACTGGCTTAGTTCAGTGTTTTGTGGAGTTAGATACTATCCTGATGGCACTGGGCACAAGGCAGGTGTCGGCTCTGAAAAGGTCACCACTACATTGCAAGGTTCACTCTAGCACACACTTAAATAAGCCTGATTAGACTTACTGGTCAACCTACCTACTTATCACACACTTAAATAAACCTGATTAGACTTACTGGTCAACCTACCTACTTATCATTGGTGTTTGGGGGAAAAATGTATAACTGACTGGTGAATATGATGCACTTGGTGTTTTACAGTACAAACTGAAAAGAAAAGATGGAAATAATCAATTTTACATTCTGATATTTGAAGAGTTACAGTTATGTTCAAGCACATAGTAGTGTTATAATCTCAGTGAAGTATATTATGTCATAATTAACTAGAATTGTTTTTTTCTTAAAATGCCAGCCACAATTTATATTTTGTTTGCATTGTTTTATTACCCTCTTTCAAATACATGTTATTCATATATATTTTAAATATGTAAAATATTTTTAGGTTTATACTGTCATTATTTGTGTGTGTACATAGTACAATGAAATTGTTACTTGCAACATGAGTGCTGCACACAGTCGCTATCCCTTGTTACTATCATATTAGTTTTTCGTGTCAGTGATTAAGCAGTCAGCCATGTGGAAATTTAAGGGGAAACATAGGGTAGGAAAACATATCTGATAAAGTAGCTGTGCAATGTTTGTGAAAACTATGAGAGAGCGCATTTATTTATTGATGGGTCACATTTTTTTAATCCATAGATAAATAGTGCTTAATCTAATAAATAAATTATGGATTATATTAGATGTGTTAGAAGAAATAATTTGACTATAATTTTCTAAAAGCAAGTAGTCGTTTTTTTCTGTAAATGCCCAGTACATTTTATAACCAACAAAGCATATTAGTTATTTGTTATTTATTTTTCCAGGTTTTAAAAGTGCAGATTCCATCCTCAGTTTCATTTGAATTGGGTAAGGCCTACAATTCATGTATTTTTAACTTTATATTATCTCTTCTTTAGTATACCTTTGTAAATCTGCTATCTTAATTACTCATAGTCGAATCCTGGTCTTAATAATTGTGTGTTATGTATGTAATGTATTGTGAAATTATCAGCTCATCCTGGAAAGATGATAAACCTGTGTTTATGCTGACATAAATTTAGAAGTACTGTAGATAAGCCTAAGGCTAAAGTTATGGCTTCATTTTTTTCCTCATGAATGTTCTTTTATACATTTTTTACAGGATAAAGTTTTCATTTCACTAAAATGATTAATCCAAAAAAATCATTTTTGAAATAACTAATAACAGATACAGAAAAACATAAGCTAATTTTCTGATTAAAATGCAACACACACTAAGCATGCTTTTCTTTCCACTACAAAAAATGTGTAATTTATTCATATCCTGCTTGTAAACATTCACCTTTATAAATAAAAAAATGTAAAACTATATACTCTCTCTCTCTCTCTCTGTGTGTCTGTGTATATATGCGTATATATATATATATATATATATATATATATATATATATATATATATATATATATATATATATATATATATATATACACACAGTGGAACCTCTAGATACGAGTTTAATTCGTTCCAGCACTGAGCTTGTATAGTGAATTTCTCGTATCTAGAACAAACGTCCCCATTGAAAATAATGGAAATCCTGTTAATCCGTTCCGCATCCCAAATATATTAACATAAAAATCAATTTTCCTAACAAATAACACTGATAAATTATATATACTGTAGTCTACCTTTAATAAATAACACTGGTAAATAATATAACTGATTATTAAAAGAATCAAAAGGTGTCCAAAGTGCAGTAGAGCATTCAATAAATCTTTAAATAAATAATCCTTAAAACAGTTGTGAAGTGGAGGTTTAAAGTACATAAGAATAACAATCCTTTAACACGAGGTTAAAACGTCAACAGGAAGCAGTCTTCAACAAAAACAGATGACAATCCCCGGTGCTTCTTCTCTGTTAGTGTCTCGCCTGCTTCTCCCATGCGGGCTCTGCAACAGGCGAGACACTTAATGCAGCTGACCTTCTCTACACCGTCCTGCTTCAGCTGTTTGGCTCGCCTGTTCAGCTACACGCATACGTATTGATTCAAAACGGGACGCGCAATTTCATTCTCAAATACGGGACGATTCCGTATTTTAAAGGACGGGTGGCAACCCTGCCCAGCCCATCAGCCACAGGACAAATTATGGATATGGGCATTTTCCCACCTGTGCACTTAGATGAGAAACGCAGACACCGCAGATTGCCCTGCGGCTCGCTACAGCTACCACGCCCCCTCGCTAAGCCGCGAGCTATACCCACAGCCTGGCTCGTGGCTCGTTACGTGAGCCAATGCTCGTATTTAGATCTGAATTTTTCGCTCATACTTTCCTCGTATTTTGAATTTCTCGTATACAGAGGTGATCGTATCTCGAGGTTCCACTGTATATATAAATAATATAACAATGATTACATACACACATGTAACATCCATGTATTCTGTAGCCTCCACATTTTATCCCTCCCCTCTTTCTTCATCACATTGATACTCATTACTGTTTCCAAATTAGTACTTTCTTTTACTTTAATATATATCTTGTTTATTCTCAGAAAAATATCTGCTTGTCTTGTCTATTTTATCAAAGAATAAGCTTAGCATTTTTGTAACTGAAATTATTTTTCATGGTGAAATATTCTTAGTAAAAGCTTATTTAGTAAATTTATATACAGAAGTTCCTTCTTTAAGTGGTTTACAATTACAGCCAATAATGCAGAAGTCCAAATTTGAAATAAACTCTTACAACTTGCATTATAATAATTAACCCATTAAAATATCATGTGTATTCTCTACAGTTTAATAGTTCCTTTCTGCATCTTCTGCAACATTTAATGTGGTCATTATTGTAAGTGTTCTGTAACACAGATTTTGCAATCCCAAATTCAATAAAAAGCAGCCAATTAAATGTTTGGTAATGCTTAAAGGAAACAAATGCATATTCTGTATTGTTTTTCCTGTTAATGATGTTTTTGCTTGTAATATCATGAATTCTGTTACTAGGTTGTAATTTGTGAGACCTTTTCCATTTTCCAAAAATAAATTTGAAGAAGCAGTCAGGGCAGAAAGGACCAAATGGTCAGCTTTCTTTACAGCAGGTGTGGTTCTAGGTCTTGTTTAGCTGCTCTGTGATTATCTAGGCAGCTCCCTGTTGCACTGTGGTCTGGCTTCGCAATGTGGCTTCAGATACCCTGCAGCAGTTCTTTATAGTTTTATTAGGTTATTGATTTTCAGTTAATGGGAAATGTATGCATGCTATTTTTAAAATTTAGTTTTCAGATTCAGAGTATAAGCAATCACTATTTTAGATGTGTCACTATTTTATGTGAAATAGATACAGATGCACCTTCTCTTTGTAAGTTGATATTTGATTTTCCCACACATAAAATGTACCCACGTAAGTTGTTAGCAGTTAAGAAAAGAACTAACATAATTTTGTAAAGTTTAATTTTGTTGTAATACACATATCTTGGAAATGTAATTACTTGCTTTGTGAAACCTAGATCAGACCTTGCAGTGGATGTATTTAATACATTAAAGCGTTTTTTTTTTTTGTTTTGTTTTTTGTTTTTTGCAACTTTGTGCTCCATTCATTGGCATAAAATTTCAGATAGATTCTGCAAGGAGTAATAATGGATAATAACCCAGATAGTTATTTCCAAACCTATCTTGCACATTTAACACATAATGTAGTAAACTTTCTTTCTTTTATACAGATCTGTTACTTATCAAAGTTTACACATTCTAAATTGGTATGTTTTTTCTTTCGTGCTGTTTAAAGACAAGCAGTACTCATTGCCTACAGGTAACCCTTCATGACATTGTATACATCCATAAATATTTGGACAGAGACAACTTTTTTCTAATTTTGGTTCTGTACATTACCACAATGAATTTTAAATGAAACAACTCAGATGCTTTTGAAGTGCAGACTTTCAGCTTTAATTCAGTGGGGTGAACAAATCGATTGCATAAAAATGTGAGGCAACTAAAGCATTTTTTTAACACAATCCCTTCATTTCAGGGGCTCAAAAGTAATTGGACAATTGACTCAAAGGCTATTTTATGGGCAGGTGTAGGCAAGTCCGTAGTTGTGTCATTATCAATTAAGCAGATAAAAGACCTGGAGTTGATTTGAGGTGTGGTGCTAGAATGTGGAAGATTTTGCTGTGAACAGACAGCATGCGGTCAAAGGAGCTCTCCATGCAGGTGACAGAAGCCATCCTTAAGCTGTGAAAACAGAAAAAACTCATCCGAGAAATTGCAACAATATTACGAGTGGCAAAATCTACAGTTTGGTACATCCTGAGAAAGAAAGCAAGCACTGGTGAACTCAGCAACGCAAAAAGACCTGGACGTCCACGGAAGACAACAGTGGTGGATGATCGCAGAATCTTTTCCATGGTGAAGAGAAACCCCTTCACAACAGCCAACCAAGTGAACAACACTCTCCAGGGGGTAGGCATATCGATATCCAAGTCTACCATAAAGAGAAGACTGCATGAAAGTAAATACAGAGGGTGCACTGCAAGGTGCAAGCCACTCATAAGCCTGAAGAATAGAAAGGCTAGATTGGACTTTGCTAAAGAACATCTAAAAAAGCCAGCACAGTTCTGGAAAAACATTCTTTGGACAGATGAAACCAAGATCAACCTCTACCAGAATGATGGCAAGAAAAAAGTATGAAGAAGGCGTGGAACAGCTCATTATCCAAAGCATACTACATCATCTGTAAAACATGGTGGAGGCAGTGTGATGGCTTGGGCGTGCATGGCTGCCAGTGGCACTGGGACACTAGTGTTTATTGATGATGTGACACAGGACAGAAGCAGCCGAATGAATTCTGAGGTGTTCAGAGACGTACTGTCTGCTCAAATCCAGCTAAATGCAGTCACATTGATTGGGCGGCGTTTCATGATACAGATAGACAATAACCCAAAACATACAGCCAAAGCAACCCAGGAGTTTATTAAAGCAAGGAAGTGGAAAATTCTTGAATGGCCAAGTCAGTCACCTGATCTTAACCCAATTGAGCATGCATTTCACTTGTTGAAGACTAAACTTCACACAGAAAGGCCCACAAACAAACAGCAACTGAAAGCCGCTGCAGTAAAGGCCTGGCAGAGCATCAAAAAGGAGGAAACCCAGCATCTGGTGATGTCCATGAGTTCAAGACTTCAGGCTGTCATTGCCAGAAAAGGGTTTTCAACCAAGTATTAGAAATGAACATTTTATTTCCAGTTATTTAATTTGTTCAATTACTTTTGAGCCCCTGAAATGAAGGGATTGTGTTAAAAAATGCTTTAGTTGCCTCACATTTTTATGCAATCGTTTTGTTCACCTCACTGAATTAAAGCTGAAAGTCTGCACTTCAACTGCATCTGAGTTGTTTCATTTAAAATTCATTGTGGTAATGAACAGAACCAAAATTAGAAAAAAGTTCTCTCTGTCCAAATATTTATGGACCTAACTGTATTTGTTAGGAATCTATTTACAGAAACAAATGCAGTACAGTGATCCCTCGCTATATCGCGCTTCGCCTTTCGCGGCTTCACTCCATCGCGGATTTTATATGTAAGCATATTTAAATATATATCGCGGATTTTTCGCTGCTTCGCGGGTTTCTGCGGACAATAGGTCTTTTAATTTCTGGTACATGCTTCCTCAGTTGGTTTGCCCAGTTGATTTCATACAAGGGACGCTATTGGCAGATGGCTGAAAAGCTATCCAGCTAACTTTCTCTCTCTCTCTCTCTC
The DNA here is from genome assembly GCF_900747795.2 of Erpetoichthys calabaricus. Taxonomy (NCBI): domain Eukaryota; kingdom Metazoa; phylum Chordata; class Cladistia; order Polypteriformes; family Polypteridae; genus Erpetoichthys; species Erpetoichthys calabaricus. The sequence goes on from NC_041410.2 coordinate 32,014,686, forward strand.
TTGCGCTGACGTAGGGGGGTGTGAGCAGGGGGGCTGTGTGCAGCTGCTTCCTGAAGGACAGGCTGCACGGAGCTTCGCATACTTAAAAGCTCAAAGGGCACGTATTGATTTTTTTTATCTGTCTCTCGCTATCTCTCTCTCTCTCTCTCTCTGTCTCTTCCTGCTCCTGACAGAGGGGGTGTGAGCTGCCGCCTTCAACAGCTTTGTACCGGCGGTGCTTCGCATACTTAAAAGCCGTATTGATTTTTTTTTGACTGCTTGCTTTGCACTCCTTTGAAAAGGAAGATATGTTTGCATTCTTTTAATTGTGAGACAGAACTGTCATCTCTGTCTTGTCATGGAGCACAGTTTAAACTTTTGAAAAAGAGACAAATGTTTGTTTGCAGTGTTTGAATAACGTTCCTGTCTCTCTACAACCTCCTGTGTTTCTGCGCAAATCTGTGACCCAAGCATGACATTCTAAAAATAACCATATAAACGTATGGTTTCTACTTCGCGGATTTTCCTACTTCGCGGGTGGCTCTGGAACGCAACCCCCGCGATGGAGGAGGGATTACTGTAGCCAGAATTCCCCCCATTTCTGTTTCATTTTTTTATGTGTTCTTCCTTGTTATTTCACATAGTAGTCTTCTTCTTCAGTTCATGTTTGCTCTTTTGCTATCAGTACACTGTTATCCACCATATTTATCATTATCACAAATAGGAATAGATTCCTAGTAAACCTTCACTTTAAAGTTTCATTATCCGAATATTGTGCCCTAATCACCTTTAATGCTTGTTCATGTATAAATATCACTCTTAACACTAACATTTCATATATGCTAAAACTCTTGCACTACCTTACCAGATGTTTTTTTATTTATACTCTGAAACTTTGTTATTCCTTTCCCAAACACAACATTCCTTCAGATCACAGATGCTTTTCCAGAAAACTTTCCCAGCCATTTTAATAGCCTTCAAAAACTTTTATACGACTCGCATGGCAAATGACCTTTTCTTTTGTATGCTAGAATGAGCACACTTGTTTCCTGTCTGTTGTAATCCTCCCTTCACAATCAAATTGCACAGGCGGGTCAGCCATTAAAATTCAAGAAATCCAGTTGTCTTTAATACTTGTGACGCAATTAAAACCAGATAGCCTATGCCCCCCTCTCTCTGTTTTTCTCTTTCTATTTCCTTCAGAACATGTTCTTTTAAAAACCTACAGCTATGTCCACACTTTCTTTTTGCAGTTTTTTTGATTATCCCACTATCTGGTGAGTGCCTCCAATATCTATAGCCGTAACATGTGTGCCAGAGAATCTAGAAATTATCAAAAATATACTACAGTATGTATTAAAAAGATGACAAAATTGATGAATGATTAAAGAACGGACAAAAATCAAAACAAACCCTTCGGCCTCACCAGGCTTTCTTATAAACCTCACTTAGTATGCCTAATCCCTGTCACACCTTCTTAGATCCATAAATGTAAGGCAACATCTAGGCTGCTTTCTGTTCGCTTTTGGCTGCATAAACCTGTCCTTATCCATTGGGTGATCTCTCTGCTGTTATGTTTGTGTCCAGAAGATTTGCTATAACCTCCTGCCTCTCTACATGTGCCTTTCTCTTAACTTTGATGCTGTTACAGAATTTGCTCTGTTGACACCTATGATACTTACACAGAATATACAGCCTCTTGGCAGCAGTTGTCTTCTCACTTTGCTGTGGCATTCTGTTTTTCTCTCCTTTTTCAAGTCCCATATTTGAACATTGCCCTTAACAGTGTGTTGCCAGCTGGACAATGATCCAAGCTCTGTTTGTTCTCTTTTCCACTTCTGCATACAGCATCATTTTGGATGTTTTTGGCTTCTTTAATCTAAAATATATTCCAGTTTGCACTTACACATATCCAACATATTCATGTTGATACAGGGTATTTGGTGAATTAGTTATGTTGTGTTGTGGTGTGTGTGTGTGTGTGTGTGTGTGTGTGTGTGTGTGTGTGTGTGTAAAAATATAGTAAGATATGTTCAAGACTGCATAACACATTTTCCAAAAATGTGTTCTTAAATATGCATTTGGTGTCAGATGTGTTACAATAAGCTATTCATCAAAAATATTAAGAACAACGTGATAGGCAAATATAAACAAAACAAGACTTAATACCTATCAAAAAAACTTCTAATTGCTGGTTACAGGTTCGGCAACTGAAATAACAGTTTCCGAATTGTTCCAAGAATAGCTACCACTCTCATGTTAGTTAGCATGTATATTTGAATCTATTAAAATAAAAACAATACAAGCAATAAATTTCATCAGAACAAAGCATTTTGATCATGGAGGACATGCTATATCAGAAGAGTATTGAAAATGAGACTGTTTACGAGGTCAAGAAATGTGCCATTTGAAACGTGAAGAAGAAAAAGCAAAGAATTGGTCTTTTAGAGGAGAATGAACATGTTGCATCCCTCTTCTTTATGAATTATATCTCCGGTCCCAACCACTACCTTTACAGGAAAGTAAGGACATGTGATGTTGAAGACTGACTAACTGTCCATAATTGGGAATCTATAAAAACTGAATTGGACATTTCCCTGCAGTTCTCATTTTGGGGCATTATCAGTGGTAGGGAGCAAAAAGAGAACCTTCCTCATCAACTTGAGGGACTTAATACGAGTTAGGGCTATCACATTGCCCAAAAAATTAACATTTGAGTATTCTTTTAAAAATGATTATACAGTATATTAAAATTAGCACTGTCAAAGTTAAAGCATTAATTAATTAATGTAACACATTTCAAATTATAAAACACTTTATTTTTCTTTAATTATATTTAGCTTAAGTGTTGCGCAATACCCCTTGCTATTTAGGCAGAAGGTTGCCAAACTGGGGGTTGCTAGGCAGCATATAGGGAGCCATGGCAATCCTTGCGAGGTTGACATTCTCTTAGGGAAAATAAAAAAAAAACCTTCCAATTTTAAGGATTCTTTAAATTGCCTACTGTTGAAATAAACACGGGTATCTGAAAATATTCATTGTTACATAAAAGAGGTCATACATCAACACAACTTGTGCTTTATGCCTATAATGCACATAACAAACTTAGATAAAATCACTCATGATTGCTCAGAACATGTTAAACATAGTCATTAATCAATTCTTTTTCTTTGTTAATTCTCTCTTAAAAATTATATATGCAGTGTATATATACTGCAGTGTATATATACAGTAAACAACAGATTTGGTGTGCAAGACCCAGTTTGATATTTTGTTGCATGGGATGCTCAATTGACCTTAGTCATTGTTTTTAATAATGCTTTATTGTTTCAGACAGCATGTCTCAATCTTCAACTAACTAAGGTGCAGACTGCGTGTAAAACTATGTTTTGGCTAAGATAGGTAAAATGAGCATTGCTGGCTGTAAACAAAATATGATTTTTAAATCCATTATTATAAAAAATTGGAAAATCAGAAATATGGCAGTTATTTTGCATTATCATTAATGAGAAAGAAACCTGCAATGGGGGAGCATAACAGTTCTTGTATAAAAGAGCAGCGAGTCAGGGATCTCATGTTTAAGAGTAAACCGTAATGTGATCAAGACATGAACTAAACTTTTAGGGTTCCAAAGAAATATTTTTTGAAAGGAGAACATCAAGTCAACAAGTCAGGTAGAAAAGCTTGTCCAAAAACGTGTCAGATTTATTATGCATACATAAGCAAACCATTCAGAAACAAAAATAAATGTACGTAGAGCGTATCTTCTGAAATATTGCAATATTTCATAGTGAAAGGCAAGCAACACAATAGTTTGGGATTATTTTAGAATAGCAATATTTTAATCAAACTATAAATTTCTGTATTCATTTAACCCTTTTTCTTACAGTTAACACCACACCCTTGCTTTTCTTCTGCCGCCTGTTTTGCTATCTTAAACTTATTCCCTTTTCTGACACAATGTGTAGACTACACAAACTCCAGTATTTTGACAACTTTTTTTTTTTTTTTGACATTGCTTTTTTCCTTTGAATAATTGCCATGTGCATTTGTTTTTGGCACTTTTAAAAGCTCAATTTCTTTTCATCAATAAAGTGAGTAATTTGTATTCTACTACTGTGTTTATGTGTATCCCTGTTTTCCTTTTTTTCTTTCCCACCACAGCTTTTTGTTATTTTTTAACCAAAAAGTCTTCATTCTTTCACATTCTGTAAATCAGTAACAATTCACTTATTATATAACTACATTTATTGTTTTTAAAAAAAAAAAAAAAGCTAGCCTTTAGCTGAAAATTTTATGTACCGGTAATATGACTTTTGATTTACTTTGACTTGGAAAAGTAGTTTCTACTTATTACATTGGAAGTCAGGAGGCTGTAAATCTGTGTTTGTAGGAAAATTGGGGGCTGCTCTTGACATTTTGAGATTTTTTTGGAAGAAAATAGATGTAGAATTATCATGAACACAGCTTTTGATGACTGATGTACGCAATTGCTTACTTTACACCTTCTTGTTTTATTTAGAAAGTAATTGTTTATGGGTTTTTGCAAATGCTTCATATTCATTTTTTGTCAAATCCAATATGTCTCCATATTTTTTAATCTCTTATATATATATTTCCCTTCTGGTTCGTTCATCTTCCACTTCAAAACCGGTCCCACCCACACGCAGCTGACACGGCATTTCTCGATTCCTGTTCATCCTTCTCCAAACCCTTCCCTACATTCTTCCAGTGCGATTCCTGCAACTAAACTTTTCAAATGCGAACCTCACTTGCTAAACACAAGAAAAGGCATTCTTCCCAACAACTATATGAGTGCCAGAAATGCAATAAGAAGTTCACTACACAGGATTGTCTGACTAAACACAACAAAACTCTTGCAATGCAACATCTGCAAAGCAACATTTCCAAACCAACGCAGTCTCAGCAGACGTACACAATCCTCTTCCCGTTACCACAGATACTTCATCACCTAATTCCTGTTTTCCCGTCCAAGAGTACAACATTGGGACTCCAGACCAGCAGTGCAAACACTGTCATGCACTATACTGGCCTGCTGAGCATAATACATCCAACAAGTACTCGAGGTGCTGCCACAACGGTAAAGTAGCTTTACCACCTTTGCAGGAGCCACCTGTGTCTTTACAACAGCTTCTTACACAGCAAACATCAGAAGCTAAACATTATCATGAACACATTCGCGAATGCAACTCTTCTGTAGTGTTTTTGTTCCATGGGTGCACAGATAACTCAACCTCCTGGCCACGGACCATACTGTTTTAAAATACATGGGCAAATTTATCACCAAATCTCTCCACTATACGCTAACACTTCTATCTCTCCAGGATATGGACAGTTGTATGTTTTTGACACAGCGCAAGCTGCTGAAGTACGCTTACAAAATAAAACAAACTGTGCATGCAGCAAAAATTTACTTCTACAGCTAGATTCCATGCTCAGAACCATCAACCCCTTCACTAAATCATACAAACACATGCATGAAATTGCTCAGTACAATGCAACAGCATCTGTACAAATGGTTTTCAAGGAAAACCCTAGGCAGGATTTACGACGATACAATGCCCCGACATGTCACACCGATGTTGCAGCGATTTTTGTCGGAGAAGATGGCGAACCGCCTGCCGACAGGGACATTTGCATCTATCCCATAGGCAACTCCTGTAAACAGATTTCCATGCTCAATATGAATTGCGATCCTATGGTTTACCCACTTTTATTCCCTTACGGAGATGTTGGCTGGCACAAAGATTTACAACATTTTCCCGATAAAAGAACCGCCAAACGAATAAGGCTTACTCAGTGCCAATTTTACGCGTACAGATTAGCAATGAGGAATACATTTAGTATTCCCATTCGAGATGGGAATGCTTTTCAGTTTTGTAGCATATTCTAAGCCAAACAATACATTGCAAATCTGAAGAGCAGCCGGCATGATAAGATCTTCTCCAATTGTGTATGGTTTCTTTGCTTTTGCGATTCTCTGAGCAATCACGTAGGATGCTTTAACAGTTTTTTTGTTGAGAGTAACTTTTGTTTTTAACACTGTCTTCTGTGTAGTGTATTCCATGGCTTTACGCTCAAAATATTCTTTGGTTTTATTCTGTAGATCTGGATGTCTTGTAGTAAGATGATGATGCAATTTCGTCCGCTTCATAGCTTCGTTCGAGAGGATTTGCAAACAAATAACGCACATCGGCAGATTTTGGTCAGTTGCTGATGGAATGAAACCGTATTTTATATATTCCACATCCTATTTTCGAGCATATTTAGTTTTCTTACAAGTAACAACTTTAGTGTCGTCTTGATCATAACCGCTTTCGCTGCCACTGCTATCTGTTTCTTGGTGTGAAGTCGAAGACTTACATTTCAAAAATCGATCCATTTTAGGGTCTAAACGTCTCTACAAGCCTAAAGTAATCTAAGTGTACTCTAAACAATAAAAAGGTTAACCAAAAAAGTGCGTGACAGTCAAATTTAAATTATTATTGTCTAAATCTCTTGCATCATCGCTTGCATCAGCCAGTGTTAACAGCTACAGCTGCATTTTGATCCTACTAAAGTACTAAAATAACTAAATTAAACAAATCGTCTCTAAGCCCTAAAATCCTGCAGCTTGCTTCCGTACGTACGGTCTACTGCTAACAATGCGTAAAAAATGTGGATTATCTTCTTGTTTCCTCTGACTTTTTGACAAATTTTGGTACTCATTTAAGACTTTAGCGTGGCCCACCATATTCCCTGTTATGTCCCACCTTTGGTCCGCGGCCCACGGGCTGAGAACCACTGATCAAAAGTACCACTTTATTCTCTCTTACTCACTCACTGCCATGATTGCTGCCAAACAAACAAGAAGAGTCTACCTGTAGACCTCCATAGCTCTGCTGAACAGCCAGTTGAATTGCATGATTTTAGACAGTGGAAACTCTAGAAAAGAGTGCACAACAATGTTCTAGTACGTGATACGCCCAGTGTAAAACACACCCATTGAGTAGATGTAACCCTCATCCCATATCCCTAATCTTATCTATTGTGTAAGGACAATTTATAATAGCAAAGCATGAGGTACTCTTAAAATGGGTTTGTGGGGAAAGGCACAGATGACGTAAGATGTCACTTAAGATTAATGCAAAGGGAACTAAACATCATCCGAAGTATGCAATTTGATTGTGCCCTCAACGGAACAGAGCTGTGGAGGTCTGCAGACCACCTGTGTTTTCTGTTTCACATTTACATTTATTGCTGTATATATCTTTTGTTGATTTATTGAATTATTGTATTTTGTACTTCCACATTTATTAATAAAAATAATTGTAAAAAAAAAAAAAAAAAAGTAAAAAAAAATGCAGCTTCTTCCCATCCTCCCTTTCTGTTTGCATTAACTAACCAATCAGAGTGAACTGTATGCAAGTCTGGGTAATTCTCTTAAAGGAGATAGGCTCCTTTAGTTCACATACTTCACATGCAGTCCATAAACAAAACATTACATTTAAGACACCAATTAAAAAAAAAATTCACAATTTGTTTCCTTTTGCAATCCTGCATGTTTTGAGTTTTATTTTTAATGTGTTTTCAAGTTTTTCACAGATTTTTAGCATACAGCTATTATTTTGTTTTTTTTAAATCCTTACTGGAAAAAGAATTTCGTACGATATATCAGACCAACTAGTGCATCACCCACTAATACCACAAGACAATTACATTTTCCAGCAAAAAATGTAATTAATCGAGTGATCAATAAAATTGTTCAGTTCTAAACTTTTAGTTATTTGACCAACATTTAATTATTAATATCCCAACTCTCTCTTTTTTTTTTTTTTTGCAGTTACTGTGTGTGGTTGGTACATGTTTATTTGTTGCAGATTAGAAATTGTCATTGCCCATTTAATTATATCACTGTTAACTTTTATAGACTGAAATATGTGTTTAACATACAGGTGCTGTCATAAAATTAGAATATCATGACAAAGTTGATTTATTTCAGTAATTCCATTCAAAAAGTGAAACTTGTATATTAGATTCATTCATTACACACAGACTGATGTATTTCAAATGTTTATTTCTTTTAATGTTGATGATTATAACTGACAACTAATGAAAGTCCCAAATTCAGTATCTTGGAAAATTAGAATATCAATTAAGACCAATGCAAAAAAAGGATTTTTAGAAATGTTGGCCAACTGAAAGGTATGAACATGAAAAGTATGAGCATGTACAGCACTCAATATTTAGTTGGGGCTCCTTTGGCCTGGATTACTGCAGCAATGCGGCGTGGCATGGAGTCGATCAGTCTGTGGCACTGCTCAGGTGTTGTGAGAGCCCATGTTGCTCTGATAGTGGCTTTCAGCTCATCTGAATTGTTGGGTCTGACGTATTGCATCTTCCTCTTCACAATACCCCATAGATTTTCTATGGGGTTAAGGTCAGGCGAGTTTGCTGGCCAATCAAGAACAGGGATACCATTGTCCTTAAACCAGGTACTGATAGCTTTGGCACTGTGTGCAGGTGCCAGGTCCTGTTGGAAAATGAAATCTGCATCTCCATAAAGTTCGTCAGCAGCAGGAAGCATGAAGTGCTCTAAAATTTCCTGGTAGACGGCAGCGTTGACCTTGGACCTCAGAAAACACAGTGGACCAACACCAGCAGATGACATGGCACCCCAAACCATCACTGACTGTGGAAACTTTACACTGGACCTCGCGCAATGTGGATTCTGTGCCTCTCCTCTCTTCCTCCAGACTCTGGGACCTTGATTTCCAAAGGAAATGCAAAATTTACTTTCATCAGAGAACATAACTTTGGACCACTCAGCAGCAGTCAAGTCCTTTTTGTCTTTAGCCCAGGTGAGACGCTTCTGACGCTGTCTCTTGTTCAAGAGTGGCTTGACACAAGGAATGCGACAGCTGAAACCCATGTCTTGCATACGTCTGTGCGTGGTGGTTCTTGAAGCACTGACTCCAGCTGCAGTCCACTCTTTGTGAATCTCCCCCACATTTTTCAATGGGTTTTGTTTCACAATCCTCTCCAGGGTGCGGTTATCCCTATTGCTTGTACACTTTTTTCTACCACATCTTGTCCTTCCCTTCACCTCTCTATTAATGTGCTTGGACACAGAGCTCTGTGAACAGCCAGCCTGTTTAGCAATGACCTTTTGTGTCTTGCCCTCCTTGTGCAAGGTGTCAATGGTCGTCTTTTGGACAACTGTCAAGTCAGCAATCTTCCCCATGATTGTTTAGCCTACAGAACTAGACTGAGAGACCATTTCAAGGCTTTTGCAGGTGTTTTGAGTTAATTAGCTGATTAGAGTGTGGCACCAGGTGTCTTCAATATTGAACCTTTTCACAATATTCTAATTTTCCAAGATACTGAATTTGGGACTTTCATTAGTTGTCAGTTATAATCATCAACATTAAAAGAAATAAACATTTGAAATACATCAGTCTGTGTGTAATAAACTGCGGTGGGTTGGCATCCTGCCCGGGATTGGTTCCTGCCTTGTGCCCTGTGTTGGCTGGTATTGGCTCCAGCAGACCCCCGTGACCCTGTGTTCGGATTCAGCGGGTTGGAAAATGGATGGATGGATGGATGGATGTGTGTAATAAATGAATCTAATATACAAGTTTCACTTTTTGAATGGAATTACTGAAATAAATCAACTTTGTCATGATATTCTAATTTTATGACCAGCACCTGTATGTGTGCTGTGATTTTACATACCTTACCTAGAATAAATAATGAATTTTGCAAATGAGTCAGACAACTAGAATGGATTGTTTTATAGTCTGAAAGGGTTTTTAATTAGTGTATTTTTTATATTTCTTTCATTGTGTTGTTTTCCATTTATGCTTTTTTTTGCATGCTACATTTTCCTTACCTTCCTTACTTGATCTTTTTTGTTTCATTTGCCTCTGTTTTGTTTCTGTTTACCTATAGATCGTACCAGACCAGATCTAATTCCTGAAGAGATGCAAAGGCGATTTATACGGGACATCCAGAATGTCCAGGCGATAGAGCTTGTTCGACAACTGGAAGACTTCAGGTAATTGTAATTTAAATTATATTATGATGTACAGTATATCTCAATGATTGCTAACTTTGTTATTTAGTAAATGGTTTATACTGTTGCCTTTTTAAAGTTGCTTAGTGTAATCCCGACAAAATATGATCAAATTTGGTTGTGTTGAGAGTCCCACTGTGTGTCTCTGCAAATTGTGGAAGAAGAGAATTAGCATGATATCAAATAAAATAAATAATGTAAAGGATGCAAGAAATATAATCAAATGCTATATACTGCATAAGGTAATGGTAATTGTAAACAAGGAGTCTCCCCGATATGCAGTGTAGTATAGAAGACAATTAAGTGACAAAAAAGTTTATACCAATAAAAAACACAAATAGAAATATTGACCCACTTTTTATTTATTTATTTTTTTACAATAATCTCTTTGTAGACGTCATTTCTTTATGTAATGTGAAGTCTTAAAAATCTGAACAAATATAAAATAATTATATAAAATAATTGAATAAATATAAAATAATAATGTTTGAGGCTGGTAAATTATTGATTAGTGCTGTCTTGGACGGAAACGGGAAGCATGAAACAAAGTATTACATTTAGTAAATGTGTTGTTAAAGGAGTAACACTTTTGTTACTCTGATGATAAACTTGGATAAATATTTGGGTGTAATGCCAATCCTTTGACTTATGGTTTACATTGTTGCTCAATTAAATTGGGAAACAACTAAAAAATATTTTTTGACTTGCAGTACATCTTCAGTAAAATGTCCAGTAAAACGAATGTTGTTTAAATCAGTGTATACTGAGAGGACAACTGAATTTGTGGCATCCAATTTTTAATAAATGCTTTCCTGATTGCTGTGTTACTGGTTATTGATACAGCCATTATGGAGAACAGTGTTCTCCCTAGCGTCTTTTAGCTGGGCGCTCCGCCCGGCTAATTTAGTTGAACACCTGGCTGTCATCTCACCTGACATTGTGAGATGACAGCCACAGATCTAATGATCTGCAGAGATGGCAAGGGACGAGTGGATGGGTGGGCAAATATTTTAGAAGTAGGATCGCATGTTGCGAGAGGAGAGGCGCGGGACGGGATGTTTCCGATCACTCGGTGCTAAAGCTAATAGCGGGGATGAGGCGGAGCGGAGTTCACAAGCAAAGAGTATGGGGAGGTGGGCTTTCGAGAGGGGGGTGTACATGGTAATAGTGAGAGTGGAGCAGTTTAATTAAAGTAGCAAGGAGTATGGAGAGTTGGGCAGGCGAGAGGAGGCTGTACATGCTAATAGCGGGAGCAGAGCCATACTTCACAAGCAAAAAGGATGTGGAGGTGGGCAGGTGACAGGAGGACTGATAAACAAAAAAAAGACTCGTGGAACCAGCCTGTCAGATATCAGAAAAAGGGCGTCAGGAAGTGACGTCTCTGTTCTCAGTGTCAGTGCAGTCTGTGTAGTGCTGCTAAGCTTATGTCGAGAATAAAGTTGACATTTCCACTTTATTCTCGCTGTTTATCTCGAGATTAAAGTCGACATGTTGACTTTATTCTCGTAGTTTGTCATTAAAGTAGAACATTGCAAACTAAACTTCATCTTTAAATGATTATTTAATTTACTAGATTTTCTCAAACCCCGTCATAAATTATGTAGCTCATGAAATGCCTTGTGTTATCGTGTGGTGATTGGTTAAGTGGAGAAAGAAAAAGGAAGGATAGGAATTGGGGTTTTGGTACGTCAGATAGAGATAGCACGCATGCAATAAAGAAAGCCCACTCAGAAGAACATCCATTGAATTCTGTATTCATGTCTCCGACCACCAGATCACAAACCCAATATTTACATAATATTTAAGTTAAACCTGTGCGATACCCATTCAGACATCCAGTTTTTTGGAGCCTCGTCACACCTGCCATAAAGTTCTCTACACTGAACGTACAACTGGGGACCCCTTACTGCGAGGGATCAGCACTACCGCCGCACTACCGTGCATGTTTAATACCTGCTTTAATGCATTTCATCATGAAAATGATATCAAGTATGTATCTTAGCATTGTAAATGTTCAGAGAGCAGGAATATCATGAAGTGAATGTATTCTGTGTGACGATCCCTCCCTGTGCCTCCTCGGTGCAAGAGGAAGTCCATTTAAGAAGCGCGTAGTGATTAACAACTCGGTCGGGGAACACTTAACACAAAGCATTTAATGCACTACACTACCTTATGACGGGGTTTGAGAAAACCTAGTAAATTAAACATTGATTTTAAGATGAAGTTTAGTTTACAACATTCTACTTTAATGACAAAATAAACTATGAGAATAAAATGGAAATGTCGACTTTATTCTTGACAGTTTTTTTTTCTTTAATGTGCCCGTATTTTTTTTCTCTTCACCGTGGCCCTAATATGCTTCCGTAGTTTTGTTAAAAGGACCCATCTGTCATTCCTTTTTTGTTCATATCTTGCCCTGCCATAGTGCAAGTGTGCATTGAATATTCAACAGGCTCTCCCTTTCCCACACAAAAGTCTTATTCGTAGGTACTTTTAATTTTTCCCAAACGTTTTACCAACATGAGCAAAAAAAAAGTGTTCAGAAAACAACACTGCTCAGTTATTTCAGAAAAGAGACGCCACAAACTAATAAAGGTGCAGCGTCAACTCCTCATGTGGCAATTTCAGACAGACATTGCAGAAGTTGGTCCATCAAGGGAAATCTCTTCAGCACACACTCTGCCAATTGATAAATCTAAGCACCACTTATCCTGCATAAACCAACAATGGTTTAAAGACTTTGATTGGCTAATGGTCAAAGAAAATGGTATGTTGTGCTCATTTTGCATGAAATATTCAAACAAACACCCCCCGTGGAGGGAGTTACCTTGGGTAAATGTGCCATGCATAAGAATTCAAAAAGAAAGCTTGCTGGACCATGAAAAAAGTAAAATGCACATTGAGTCTTCTGCTGACCTTTTAGGAAATTGTGTACTAGAGCAAACTGGAATCTGTTAAATTGAAAGATCTGTATCTGTGTTAAATAACTTAGAGAGATGCCTTTGTGGGAGCTTTAAGATCCATGTATTGGTTGGCAAAAAATGAGTTGCCACATACAACGTTGTTTGAAAAGCTGTTGGAACACTGTAAAGAAATGGGTTGTTCCTTTTTTTACGAAGAAAAGAAGAATAAATATTTAACTGAAGACATCTTCTGCATATGCAAGTTGGCTTTGAAGAATATTTAAAAAATGTTTTCATTGTTTTCACTTTTCTTCCCGGCAGCGACAATACTTACCGTATGCCTCTTGGTTTATGTCATAACAATTGTTATTTAAAATTTTTTTTAGGGTTGCAGGATCCTGAATTGGATACTTCTTAAATTTAATAAAAAATATTCTGGCACAAGTGTCAAACCTTAAAAAAGGAAGTCATATTGAACAATGGAAAATAATTAATAATAATTAACTAATAAAAATAGTGCACATTTAATTTTCCTCACCACCAAATTTTCCCATCCCTCCCCACCCGGCTACTTTTTCATGCCACCTGGCTAGAAAAAATTTCTGGAGAGAACACTGGGAGATGGATATGTTACAAGTCCAAACAGAGAACCTTCATAAACATGTTATGAAAAACTGGATAGTACTAATTTTAAAAACGGTATTAGAGGAAAATTAACATTTTATCACATCTTTTGAGTCCGATTTCAATACATTGAAAATGAATACATCAATTAGGGAAATGTGGAATTATATGTATATACGGTGGCATGCAAAGCTTTTCTTAGAATGTCTGCTACTGTGAATAGTTAAGTGAGCAGAAGATGAACTGATCACCAAAAGGCATACAGTTAAAGATGAGACATTTCTTTAACATTTTAAGCAAGATTACATTTTTATTTCTGTCATTCATTGGTAAAATATACCAAAAAAATTAAAGGGCCTGAAGCAAAAGTTTGGGCACCTGACACGGTCAGTACTTAGTAATACCCCCTTGGCAAGTATCACAGCTTGTAAACGCTTCATGTAGCCAGCTAAGAGTCTTTCAGTTCTGACTTCGAGATATTTTCACCCATTCATCCTTGCTAAAAGCTTCTAATTCTGCAAGATTCTTGGGCTGTCTTGCATGCACTGCTCTTTTGAGATCTGTCCACAGATTTTCAATGATGTTTAGGTCGGGGGATGTGAGGGCCACAGCAAAACCATTAGCTTGTGCCTTTTAAGGTATTCCATTGTTGATTCTGAGGTGTGTCTGGCAGCATTTGTATTTTCTGAGAAGGTTGAGGAAGTCTGGCATACCAAGCATTATCCTCTGTAACTTCTACAGATGTGCAATTGAGACTATCCTTGCCTACTCCATTACTGTCTGGTTTGGGAAGAGTATAGCATGGGACTATAAGGCTCTACACAAATTATCATTGGAACAACACTCCTTACACTAGAGGACTTCTATAACACCAGAGTTTTCAGGAGGGCCCATCACATTATTAAGGACACAACCCTCCCACTTCATGAACTGTTCATGGCTAAAAGACAGTTTCTCCTTTGTGCCATCAGGCTTGTAAATAAAACCCATCCCCTGTCCCTCCCCTCAGCAATATAGGCTAGCTTGTGTCTGGAGGATGGAAGGTCATCTTGAGCCCATCTGCAGAGCTTACATTGAATCATTTATTTATTTGCATGTGCAGTCTTACTTCTGCTTGTTTTTGTTTATTGTTATGTATTCTTGTCTGTTGCTGGAGGACTCGCAGAATACGATTTTCTTTGTACTGAGTACATATGACAATAATGTTGAAGTGAAGTGTTTTGGGTCATTATCTTGTTGTTGGACCCATTCTCTTTTTAACTTCAGCTTTTTTTTTTTTACAGACGGTGTGATTTTTTTTCTTCACGATTTTGCTGGCATTTATTTGATTCCATTCTTTCCTCTACCAATGACCTGTTCCCTATACCACTGGCTGCAACACAAGCCCAAAGCATAATTATTCCACCCTAATACTTAATAGGTGGAGATGTGTTCTTGTCCAGGAATTCGCCACCCTTTTTTCCCCAAACATACCTTTGCGCATTGTGGCCAAAAAGTTCTATTTTGATTTCATCAGTCCATAGGACTTGTTTCCAATATGCATTAGGCTTGTTAAGATGTTCATTGGCAAACTTCAGGTGCTGAATATTTTGGCTAGGAATGATTTTCTTCTGCTGATTCTACCATGAAGGTCATATTTGTTTAGGTGTTGCTGTACAGTAGAATAGTGCACCACCACTACACAGTCTGCTAAATCTTCCTGAATGTCTTTCGTAGTCAGATGGTGGTTTTTAATTTGCCGTTCTAGAAATCCAACAAGCAGTTCTTTCAGGAAGTTTCCTTGGTCTTCCAGACGTCAACTTGACCTCCACCATTCCTGTTAACTGCTATTTCTTAATATTAATGAGGAAAAAGCTTCCTGAAAATGCTTTGCTATCTTCTTGTAGTCTTCTCCTGCTTTGTGAGCATCAATTACTCCATTTTTCAGAGTGCCTGGCAGGTGCTTAGAGGAGCTCATGGCTACTTATTTTTAGGAAAAGGTTTGAGGAGTCAAAGCAGTTATACAGCTTTGAAATTTACATCATCTGGGGTTTAACAACGAATAAGCCATAGCAGTAACAAGCTAATTAGGATATGAGGCCCTGGTAAAAGTTATCTGAAACCTCACATATCTTGGAGTGTCCAAACTTTTGCATGGCCGCTCCCTTCTTTTTTCACTGTACAATTGTACAAAACAAAGACAACACACTAATTTTACTTAAAATGCTGAAAAAAAATGTGATCTTTAACTTCATGCCTTTTGGTGATCAGTTCATCTTCGGCTCAGTTAACTATTCACAGCAATAGACATTTTAAGCAAGGATGCCCAAACTTTTGCATGCCACTGTAAATGTCTATCCTCACCTACCATTGAATATGCAAAAAAAACAAGTGTTTGTTCATTTTTCATCTTCCTTTGTATTGTTTTCAGATTCTGGCCCTCTTAGATAAGTATGGATTTTTTTTAGGTCAACAAATGAAAATCTTAGGCTACCCACAGCTCCTGCCACCAAAGAGAAACTGGGTGGTTACATTCCATTGATTAACTAACATCTTTTCCGAAGTTTTGTCAACTGAGAGACTGATTCTTACCAATGGCACTTTATTTCATTTCAGCCCTCAGCTATAATCAACGTAAAACATGAATAGAGTAATTTCATTTTTTATGAAAATGCAACACTTGTGCCTTCTTTAAGGATTGTAAAACATTTCAGTAATCTGTTTTTTTTTTTTTTTTTTATATATAAAACAATTGAAAAATACCCCGAGAGGTCATATTACAGGTGTTAAACATAAAGAATTAACTTATTTAAATAATGACTCAAATATAACTATTTGTCCAGCTGATGAGCATGGTTACTACTAAATATTTAGAAGAAGGTTCAAGACAGCTCAGTGGTGCATCATATTATGAACTTCTAAAATGAGACCCTACAACTCACATTTGTTTTTTGATTTCTTGGAGTCGACACTGTACTCCTATGACCCAGCCAGCTTCAGAACTAATTCTTAGTAATACTTTGTTGTGGTTCCATGTCTATTAATTGAACCATGCTAACTTTGTTTCCAGTTTATTAATGTTACTACTATTTGCAGTAATACAACTTTTTTGTGAACATATTTTCAAGTATAGATTGTACTAATTGCTAAATACAGAATTAGTACATATAAAGATACATATTTGTTAAAACATTCAGAAAAAGTAGAAACTGATTAACATAAATGGAAACTAACGATATCTGTCCATTAATTAATTCTTGAACTATGGCTGGTTGACAACTGAGGAGATGAAAATTGTGAAAAAAAAGTCAAAGACAAACTCAGACACAGTCACAGTCTTGGAGACCTCTTCCAACCAGCCACCCACCCATCTCCCAGGCATTGTATAGTAGATAGAATGTCGAACCCAATGACAGAAGCTTACCATGCGATGATTCTAATGGTTCTTTATCTGAGATGACTTTTCCAAAGTCAGGAGCTGCAGCTTGACTGCAGAGCAGCGGCACCAAGTGCCTCATCAAGATACCAAGAAGAGAAACAGAGTACTGAATACAGTAATCCCTCCTCCATCGCGGGGGTTGCGTTCCAGAGCCACCCGCGAAATAAGAAAATCCGCGAAGTAGAAACCATATGTTTATATGGTTATTTTTATATTGTCATGCTTGGGTCACAGATTTGCGCAGAAACACAGGAGGTTGTAGAGAGACAGGAACGTTATTCAAACACTGCAAACAAACATTTGTCTCTTTTTCAAAAGTTTAAACTGTGCTCCATGACAAGACAGAGATGACAGTTCTGTCTCACAATTAAAAGAATGCAAACATATCTTCCTCTTCAAAGGAAACAGAGAGTAAAGCAAACAAATCAATAGGGCTGCTTTTAAGTATGCGAAGCACCGCCGGTACAAAGCTGTTGAAGGCGGCAGCTCACACCCCCTCCGTCAGGAGAGAGAGAGAGAGAGAGAGAGAAATCAATACGTGCCCTTTGAGCTTTTAAGTATGCGAAGCACCGTGCAGCATACTTAAAAGCTGCACACAGAAGGTAGCAACGTGAAGATAATCTTTCAGCATTTTTAGACGAGCGTCCGTATCGTCTAGTTGTGCAAACAGCCCCCCTGCTCACACCCCCTACATCAGGATCACAGATAGTCAGCGCAAGAGAGAGAGAAAGAAAAGTAAGTTGGGTAGCTTCTCAGCCATCTGCCAATAGCGTCCCTTGTATGAAATCAACTGGGCAAACCAACTGAGGAAGCATGTACCAGAAATTAAAAGACCCATTGTCCTCAGAAATCCGCGAACCAGCAAAAAATCCGCGATATATATTTAAATATGCTTACATATAAAATCCGCGATAGAGTGAAGCCGCGAAAGGCGAAGCGCGATATAGCGAGGGATCACTGTAACAGAAAACTTTGCCAATATAAAGAAGCTACAATGGGAGCAGCGTTCAGCCAACATAATATATAGTGTATTATATATTGATGTTTTTTTGTTCAAGTACATCAGAGGTTTACAATTATATTTTCTTCTTTTCTATTATTAATAATCGTAAAAGCTCTTAAAAAAATTGTAAAAAGTTTTTATGCCAGTATGCCTACAGATGGACGTGATTCCTGTTTAGGGAATAGTCCACACGTGTTAGTTTTGCTTATAATCATTAGTGAAGCAAAAAGAATGCAGAGAATGGATGAAAAGATAATAATCATTTGTAAATGGCCTGTTTTCAAACAGTGTATTTTTTTCACTTTTGTCATAAAAACATCACAATAGGGAAAAGAAAATACAGGTGGAACCTTATTACCTGTATAACAAAACTCATGGGACCACAAAAATATTTCGTTTTAATGAATATGAGGAAAATACGTATAGTATTTTCTATAGCAGGATGAGTGCCTGTGTCGCAGCTCCAATCCGCTCCTGTTCTAAATAAAGTCTTGAGTACCTGCCTTCTCTATACAGTAATAAAGTACCTGTATTTTCCTTGAAAACTTGGACTCTTCTTTCTGTTCCTCGTGCAGCTATGTGACCCAAGCTTGACAATACCTGTATAAAAAAAAAAAAAAAAACGCTTTTTAAACTGCAAAAAATTTTACTTGAAAACAAGATGTTAGTTTTCTTTTTTATTAGAAATACCGATATGAACACAGAATGAAAATGAGACATTAGATTTAACTTTATTATTTTACTAGAAATACAGGTATGTCAATACAGAGTGAAGAAAACAAGTCGTTAGATGAAGATGAAGGATTCCAAAATGCTTTTGCCATGTCATTTTACTTCATTCCATAATCAACTTTTTCCAGAATTGTTCATTTTTCTTTCAGTGTAAACTAACACCATTTCTCACTTTTTTTTTGTTTATCTCAAAGAAAACTTTGAGAGCGCTATGAAACTCGAAACTATATGGTATTCACACACACACACACAACACTGTCTCTGGGGGCTATTTATTTCCCCAGTATGCTAGGTGGCGGATTCTCTCGGGTAGAGCTCCTATTCATACTCCTGCAGGGCACCTTAAGACATGTAGTCTTGGAGAACAATCCTGTTGGGGTGTGTGGGTTCCGTTAGAGGGAGCTATAAGAAAGTTACACACTTTGAAAGAGGTTCTGACTGACCTGGGAGTGCTACCAGACTGTGGTCATTTGACACCGGAAGTATTCCCGGGTCCTGAGATAAAAGGACCCACCCGGGTGAGCTCATCCAGGTGAGCTGAGTCAGGAGAAGGTGGGCAGAGCTTGTTTGGATGAGAAATGGAGGATTTATTCTGGAGAGAAGTTTGTTTATTTAGGATTAAAACCTGTATGAGGTATTGGATTTAACCGCCTTAGTGTTACATTTTTTCCTCAAAAAAACATGTAAAAAGCGTTTTATTTTTTGGCTTGAAAAATTACATATTTATTAAATCTGATCTTTCTGCTGCAAAACATGCAAAACACTAAAAGTACAAAGTCACAAGTGTATAAAATATAACAATGACACAAATAATAATAAAAATAAGGCTAATACGGTGTATACTGTCAAAATGTGGCTCTTTTGTGGTGTATCTTGACGTACGGTGAAATACACAAGCGAATGTCATAGTTGGGACAATAGTAGTGTGATTCCTTGCAGATTTTCTTTCCAGACTGATGAGGTTTTGAACAGCACGCGGCACAAGTGTAACTTCCAGATTTATCAGAATCACTTTCAATTTCTCTGTCTGTTTCAGTTTCACTGCCCAAAGACAGATTCACTTCATCATCACTGCTTATAGCACTGTCAAGAGCATGCAACACCTGAGCTGCTGAAAAACATTTCTAACAAGACACCATTATCATGCTAGGAGAAGACGTGTCTGCACTGTTGCCTGGGTAACACTCGGGCTTGTTGCTTATGGAAGACATGCCTATATCGTTTCCTGAGCAACGCTCACCACTAATGCTGTTAGCACTTTTACAGCCCGAGTAATCCTTGGGTCTAACACTTATGTGAGACACATCAATACAGCTGCCCATGTGACGTTCATGAATAACGCTTTTAGCACTGCTTTTATAGTCCCAGTGACACTCGGGTGTAACGCTAAAGGCCAGTTTATACTTCATGCTCAGAATGCGTACGCACAAAATTAAGTTTATTCTTGTGACAGATTGCCAAGAAATCAAAGATTTCATACAGAGGTGTCTGTTATCGTCTTGAGAAAACGGGGTAAACTGGATATAAGCAGGAAAGAAAAAGAAGAGGAAAGCCCAGATGCACAACTACATAAGAGAATAAAGACATCGGAATGTGTAGTTTAAGAAACAAACACCTTACAGTCCCTCAGTTAGCTTCTTCCTAAAATACATGCCAAATACTAGTGTCATCTTCAGCAGAGAAAAGAGGACTTCAGGATGCTGCCCGTAATATACTTTTTCAATTATCTTCTGTCCAATATCTGTGTTCTTTTACTCATTTTAACCTTTTATTTTTATTTACCAGTTTCACATACAACTTTTTCTTTGAAATTCTGTCTTTATGGCAAATATCCCAGAATCATACACTTACTTTTTAACATGACTGTAATATTTGACAGTTTGTAAAAGATAATGGTAGGGTTTTAAGTTTTTGGCAATACTAAAATATGTCTTAGAGACTCTTAAGTTGAATTAGGTGAATTTAGTTAATTCGAGAAACTTTTATTTTTTTTTTGTGACACAAGCAAGGGTGTTGTTACCCTTTGTGATCTTGGTGAAGCACAGTATGTCCAGGTATTAAAAGTGTTCTTTTTAGTAGGACTAAGGTGCATTCCTTGAGCACATCGTTTGAATATTTGACACTGGTAGCTGGTATCATTATTCAGCAAGTGCCAGAGGCACTAGACAAAAGTTTTAAAACTGCTTTGAATAAGGCCGTGACCGTGTACTTTCTTTAGATGAAATTTGTCACATTTATGTTCTTTTAGTAGTTGTACTTTTGTACTTGCATGCAATTAGGTATATTTCTGAATAATATATATGCAGGTATGTTAGTAACTTAAGTATTCTGAACTTCAGATAGATTCATTTGTACTGCTTTCGGCTGTGCTTTTAATAATCATTTAAATAGCATCTTGATAGTATATTTTATATGACTTGTAGAAATATATAAACAAATACTGAATCTCCTCATAAAAAGCTAACATATTCATTCCTTATGCATTTTGCTCCCTCATGTCAAATTGTAGGCAGAAGAGGATGATGGGAATGACCCCAGGTGAAAGAGAACTTGCTGAATTGGAAGAACTTCAGGCAGCCGACCGTGCAACACAGGATGTTAAAGAACGTGCTATAGCTGAGCAGTTACTGGACAAATTGAGTGAAATGCAGTGAGTATATTACAAAAGATGTAGTCATTTGTAGTTTAATGTAACAGTCAGAATGTATATTTTATATATATATATATATATATATATATATATATATATATATATATATATATAATGTAAGAGGTAGCCCGGCCACAGGCAGACACGACAACGCAGTGTCCACAACACACACATTTATTTACACAACTATTTACATGATTACACAGTCCTTGGTTCCTTCAGCTGCCTCCACTCCTGTCTCGCAAGCTTTGTCTTTCTTCCACCCGACTCCGGCTCCCCGACTGTAGGAAGACGGCCCCTTTTATAATCACGAGGATGTGCTCCAGGTGCTCGCTAATGTCCTTCCAGCGGCACTACCTGGTATGGCGGAAGTGCCTCATGAGCACCCAGAAGCACTCTGGGCGTCCCTGGAAAGTCCTCCATCCACCTTCCCAGGTGTGGTGGAAGTACAGATCTCCCGGGCTCTATAAGGCTTGGGGCGCCCTCTGGCGGTGGCCACGGGCCCCAATGGGTTTAAGCCTCCATGCTCTGTCCCCATGGTCCCCACACTATCCAGTGCGGTTGTCCCCTCATGGCCCGGGGGACGTATAGACTGCCTCCCGGTCCTTCCAGGCGTCCCGGCTGGGTATGACCCCCTGCCTCCTGCCACTATGTGGCTAGTTTATATATATCTATGGCTAGTTTATTTATATCTCCAGTGACCTAATAATAATAATGTTTCTTATTATTAAACTGATGCCTTTACCCAAGGTGACTTGCAACATCTGAGATACAATTGGTTAAATTTCTTTTGTTTTTTCAATTGGAGCTCACTCATACTGTGTCAGTAGCAGGATTTGAACCCACAACCTCAGAGTTTGAAATCCGAAGTCCAAAGCCTTAACAAGTACAACACACTGCCTGAAAATTAGTTCTGTCACCATTTGCTAATGCAGCTGCACTGTGACAGATCTCAATGTCTTGCTACAGGTGACTGAAATAGTGCATTGTATTACTTGATCCTTGCCATTTCAATATGGGATATTGATTATTGGAAGTGTAAGCACCTCCCATTATCTTTGTGTAGCTAAAAGCTGTTTGCCCCCACAGTCTTTGGCAAACAAAATTGTTGTGTTTGATATAATTTAAGCAGACTCAAATTTTTACCCTTAGGTTGGTAAACTTTTAACTTACATATAACATTGACCTTTTTTCTAAAAGTCTATTGTGTTAGCACCCATACTACAATGTCAATTTCTTACTGACCATTCTGTAGCTGCGATACCTGTTTTATCTCTTTGTTACTTTTTTGTTTGATACATGCTGTATGATTATCGAATATTTATATATTTTAAGCCTGTGTGATTTTTGTCATTGTGAGTTGTAAATAGCAGTGACTGAAATTAACTGGAGATATCATACCACATATCATTCTGTACTTTAGTAGGCTTACTGTACAGCAAGGCTGTGGCCTTTTTATATTGCTAACGAAATATCTATTTTGCATTGAAAGCTTTGTCCGATAATTGGCAATATCATGGTGAAAGGTAAACAGTGGGAAATGCCTTGTGATTTTTGTGATCTATGAATGGTACTATTAAAAATAGACTGATCATCTTGTAGTGGAAGTAGATGTGAGAAGTGCATCAGAGCATGACATATACTCACTGGCCACTTTATTAGGTACACCTTGCTAGTACTGGGTTGGACTACCTTTTGCCTTAAAACTGCCATAATTCTTTGTGGCATAGATTCAACAAGGTGCTGAAAACATTCCTCAGAAATTTTTGGTCCTTACTGACATGATAACATCACGTAGTTGCTGCAGATTTGTCGGCTGCATGTCTGTGATGCCAATCTCCTATTCCACCACATCCCAAAGGTGCTCTATTGGATTGAGATCTGGTGACTGTAGAGACAATTTGAGTACAGTTAACTCATTGTCATATTTAAAAAAAAAAAAAAAAAAAGTTTGAGATGATTTGAGCTTTGTGACAAGGCATGTTATCTGGCTGGAAGTAGCCATCCATCAGAAGGGAACACTGTTGTCATAAAGGGATTGGCATGGTCAACAACAATACTCAGGTGGCCTGTGGCATTTAAACAATGCTCAGTTGGTAATAAGGGGTCTCAAAGTGTGCCAACAAATCATTATACCACCTCCACCAGCATCAGCCTGAACCGTTGATACATGCAGGATGGATCCATTCTTTCATGTTGTTAACGTTGAATTCTGAACCTACCATCTGAATGTTGCAGCAAAAAATCAAGACTCGTCAGACAAAGCAACTTTTCCCAATTTTCTGTTGTCCAATTTTGGTGAATCAGTGCAAAATGTAGCCTCAGTTGCCTGTTCCTAGCTGACAGGAGTGGCACCCGGTGTGGTCTCCAGCTGCTGTAGCCCATTTCCTTCATGGTTCAATGTTTTGTGCGTTCAGAGATGCTCTTCTGCATACCTTGGTTATAACGAGTGGTTATTTGAGTTGCTGTTGCCTTTCTGTCAGCTCAAATCAGTCTGACCATTCTCCTCTGACCTCTGCCATCAACATGGCATTTTCACCCAGAGAACTGCTGCTCACTGATTATTTTCCCTTTTTTTGGGCCATTTTCTGTAAATTCTATAGATAGTTGTGCATGAAAAATA
Source organism: Erpetoichthys calabaricus (assembly GCF_900747795.2). Lineage (NCBI taxonomy): Eukaryota > Metazoa > Chordata > Cladistia > Polypteriformes > Polypteridae > Erpetoichthys > Erpetoichthys calabaricus. The sequence goes on from NC_041410.2 coordinate 32,038,693, forward strand.
CCAATAGATAAGCAGTTTCTGAAATACTCCGACCAGCCTGTCTGGCACCAACAACCATGCCACGTTCAAAGTCACTTAAATCACCTTACTTCCCCATTCTGATGCTTGGTTTGAACTTCAGCAGGTCGTCTTGACAATGTCTACATGCCTAAATACACTGAGTTGATGATTGGCTGACTAGATATTTGCGTTATCAAGCAGTTGAACAGGTGTACCTAATAAAGTGGCAGGTGAGTGTATATTACAGGAAAGAAGACAAAGACTGACCGTACCATCCTACAGCTTAAGAATCTTGCATTATCTTTTTAGAACACAAAACCATTTAATTGAATTAGGTGTGGTTAAGGCTAGAGCCGATTGTGGCGACATTGGATGAATGGCAGAACCAACTCTGCATAGAGTGCCATAAGAATTTATGGTCTTATATAAAATACATGAGCGATACAAATTCTTCACATTTCACAGCCAGAAAGAAACCTTTGAACTGCTATTGGTGGTGGGGGAGAGGACAGTTTAAAATCAATGCAAGAGTTAGAAAGCATAATAGAAGGACCTTACTTAAAAATATTCAGAGGTATACTGCAGTTTTTATATTTAGATGTTTACTGTCCATTAAAATTACATTAGATTTATGCAGTGGTAAACATATGTTAAGTATTTTTTAAATGAACATTGAAAATGGAAGATCTTAACTGCCACGTTGGAAGGCTGCTCTCAATTTTTTTTTTTTGTGTGGGAAACGTATCACATTTCAGTTTCTGAGTACGACTGTTCAGGAAGCACAGTTGTATTAAAGACTCGGAGGAAAATTTATAATAAAAAGCAGGCCTTGTCTACCCACTTGGCATGTGGATAGTTGTTCTTTTCATGCAGACCACTGCCTGACTTTCAAGGTCAATTATGTCATCCCTATAACACATAATTGTTAAGGAGGAGGATCTAAGCCTAATCCATTGGGTATTTTCCCACACTGCCTATTATTTTTTTTTTATACTGTTGCAGAGGTATTGCATCAGCTCTATAGCTTATTTAAAAGTCACAGTCTGTCGAGAGTTTTTTCCCCTCTTGTAAAGGAAGCTATAAGGAACGGCAGTTCATATTTCTTATACTGCTAACAGATCATGTACAGGATCTCATTAATGACCTTTAAACACAACAGACTAGCCAAAAAAAAATCTCATCAACAATTACACAGTTGTCTCTAGGAGCAAAATATTGAAAGAAATTCAGCCAGGTGCAGTTAAAATAAAGCAAGCTGAAAAATGTTGTTTAAGCGGTAAGTGTAAGTCTTCTTTGTCACTTACTATAAGGGTATGCTTTCTTATTTTATAAAATTGCTTGTTACAAAAGAGAATCATAAAGCTTTGAAAAGAGTCAAGATGTTTTCTTTATTTTCTATTTTCATGGAAAAAGATTACTTATTATAAAAAGATTAGTTATTCTGGCAGATTATCCATATACTGAATTTTAATGCAGTTAGTCAACAAATATGTCTTTTACTTAAACAACAGAACTTAAGTTTTATGTAGCTGTTTTTTTTTTTATTTGTATAGATAAAAATAATTTTAGTTGACTAAATCCTTTCTTTTTTCAATCTCTCCTGTACAGCCCAACAGTCTACAATGATGATGAAAAGAGGTAAGATTATTTTTGTTCTGCTCTCAGAAACACATTGCAACAACAGTATTAAACTGATTAAACTGTTACCTTGGATAAGGAATTTGTTTTATAGTCTGTATTGCAGCTTTTCGTAATAATTTTTGTGTAGTAAATAATGTGACTATTTTGCATATAGAAATAGATGTGTTAACATATACTGTAATTATGAAGTGAACCACAATGTAAAGGTGTTACTTTCGTCAGTTAATTTTTCAGATGTTTGTTACGGATTTTCCAGGGCATATGGTTAAAAAAAAAAAAAAAACAAAACCTACCTACAGATTTCATGTTAGCTTGAAAATGAACAGTAACCTATCAACCAGTTGGCAATTTAGCTACTTCAGATTTGTTTTTCTTTTTCTCTTAAAGCAATTAGACACTATTTCCAAGTGCTGTATAGTACTTTTCAGTGGCCATGTAAAGACGTTGATGCAGCATTTTCCCAATAGCTTCACAAAATCTCCTTTTCACCTGTTAAAAATTACTAAAGTATATTTTGTCATTCTCCTCCTAAACACCTATTTTGTATAAATGAATACTAACCTCTTTTTGTACTACTATTTGCATTTCTAGCAAGGGAAAAGCTTTACGTGAATGCAGATACCTTTGAAGTCCAAATTTTAATGTTTACTTGGATATTTTTTATTGAATAGTGCAAACCTTAAAATGGGACTGTTGCAGTAACAGGAAGCAAGTTAGGTCAATTAAACAGACACCTTTTCTTGTCTTCTAAACTGAAATGCTCTATGTGCAGTATAAAGTGCTTGCTATACTAACTTTTAAACAGTTTTGAAGGGCATGCTATTGGATGAAAATATGTTTGAAAAGGAACAGAAAAAGTGGTAATTATTGTAGACTAACATGCATTATGCTTTCAAGTGTATCATTAACTGAAAAAAATTTAAATTTAAAATAAAAAAAGCAAAAAACAAAGCTGCTTTAACGGATGCTGAGACGCATGAATAAAACACTGTACAGTGTGTTAGCATTCCTTGTTCGCTTCTCCTTGTAGATTAATACAGGCAATATAAACAAAACCCATTGTGCCTCTAGATGAAGGAGGAGGTCACTTACCTTGCAAAATTTAAAGTACTGTGTACATTAGGCTTGTCAGTTTGTGTGTCTTTGCAATTGCAAAAGGCATGTAAAGAGTGGAAACACTAGCAAACTTGCACAAGTGACAGTAAGTGAATTTGCAGTATAAATTCTAAATGTCCTTTTATTTATAAAATAAGTGCTGAATACTTTTGTAGACATAAAACAATTGCCAATGAATGTAACATACAACCAACAAAATAGTGTCAAAAGAAAGAAAAACCAATTACTAATGAAGAAAACAAATAGTGTACATGATCAGAACAATCTGTCTACTATATAATAAACCCTAAGGTCCATATGTCCAATCTTTCATAGCAATCTAATTAGGCAGTTTAGCTTTGGTGACGTGACAAAAGAGAAAGTGCAAAAGTGAGATACACAAGGCAGAGTAAAGGCATATGCTGAGAGAATTGCCTTCAAAGTTGAAAAGTATAAAACCGCACAAGAGGCAAGAAAAGCGCCTCGAACATATTTACAGAGTCTGAGAAGTAGGCTTTACAGGGATGAGCTTGACAGAGGGAGCACTGGTGAAGAGACACATGCGAATACAGAGGAGAGGCTCTGAAGATGCATGTCGTTCAAGAGATAGCAAATATTTTGAAACTATTCTATTATCTGTCCTTGTCAGGTATTGTGAATTCTTCTTCTTTCGGCTGCTCTCGTTAGGGGTTGCCACAGTGGATCATCTTTTTCCATATCTTTGTCTTCTGCATCTTGTTCTGTTTCACCCATCACCTGCATGTCCTCTCTCACTACATCCTTAAACCTCCTCTTAGACCTTCCTCTTTTCCTCTTACCTGGCAGCTTTATCCTTAACATCCTTTTCCCTATATACTCAACATCTCTCCTCTGCACATGACCAAATCAACGCAATCTCTCCTCTCTGACTTCGTCTCCCAGCCGTCCAACTTGAGCTGACTCTCTAATGTACTAATTTGTAATCCAATCCATCCTCGTCGCACCCAGTGCAAATCTTAGCATCTTTAACTCTGCTACCTCCAGCTCTGTCTCCTGCTTTCTGGTCAGTGCCACCGTCTCCAACCCATAAGCTGGTCTCACTACAGTACTGTTTACCTTCCTTTTCACTCTTGCTGATACCTATCTGTCACAAATCACTCCTGACACTCTTCTCCACTCATTCCACCCTGCCTGCACTCTCTTTTTCACCTCTCTTCCACAATCCCCATTACTCTGTACTGTTGATCCCAAGTATTTAAACTCGTCCACCTTCTCCAACTCTACTCCCTGTATCCTCACCATTCCACTGACCTCCCTCTCGTTTACACACATGTATTCGGTCTTGTTCCTACTGACCTTCATTCCCGTCCTCTCCAGAGCTTATCTCCACCTCTCCAGGGTCTCCTCAACCTGCTCCCTACTATCGCTACAGATCACAATGTCATCAGCAAACATCATAGTCCACGGAGACTCCTGTCTAATCTCGTCTGTCAACCTGTCCATCACCATTGCAAATAAGAAAAGGCTCAGAGCCGATCCCTGATGTAATCCCACCTCCAACTTGAATGCATCCGTCACTCCTACTGCAGACCTCACCACTGTCACACTTCCCTCGTACATATCCTGTACAACTCTTACGTACTTCTCTGCCACTCCCGACTTCCTCATACAATACCACAGCTCCTCTCGAGGCACCCTGTCATATGCTTTCTCCAGGTCCACAAAGACGCAATACAGCTCCTTCTAACCTTCTCTATACTTCTCCATCAACATCCTCAGAGCAAACATTGCATCTGTGGTGCTCTTTCTTGGCATGAAACCATACTGCTGCTCACTAATCATCACCTCACTTCTTAACCTAGCTTCCACTACTCTTTCCCATAACTTCATGCTGTGGCTCATCAATTGTATCCCCCTGTAGTTACTACAGTCCTGCACATCCCCCTTATTCTTAAATATCGGCACCAGTACACCTCTTCTCCACTCCTCAGGCACCCTCTCACTTTCCAAGATTCCATTAAACAATCTGGTTAAAAACTCCACTGCCATCTCTCCTAAACACCTCCATGCTTCCACAGGTATGTTATCTGGACCAGCGGCCTTTCCATTTTTCATCCTCTTCATAGCTGTTCTTACTAATCTGTTGCACTTCCTGATTCACTATCTCCACATCATCCAACCTTCTCTCTCTCGTTCTCTTCATTCATCAGCCTCTCAAGGTACTCTTTCCATCTGCTGAACACACTGTCCTCGCTTGATGAGTACGTTTCCATCTTTATCATTTATCACCCTAACCTGCTGCACATCTTTCCCAGCTCAGTCCCTCTGTCTAGCCAGGTCCTTTTCTCCCTCCTTAGTGTCCAACCTCTCATATAACTCATCATACGCCATTTCTATAGTCTTCAACACCTCTATCTTCACCTAGCGCCTTATCTCCTTGTTCTCTTGTCTACTTTCTGCATCTCGACGACTATCCCACTTCTTCTTCACCATCCTCTTCCTCTGCATACTCTCCTGTACTTCCCCATTCCACCACCAGGTTTCCTTTTCCTCCTTCCTCTGTCCAGATGTCATGCCAAGCACCCTTCTTGCTGTCACTCTTACTATATCTGCTGTAGTTACCCAACTGTCTGATAACTCTTCACTGCCACCCAGTGCTTGTCTCACCTCCTCCCTAAACTCAACCTTGCAGTCTTCCTTTTTCAACTTCCACCATTTGATCCTTGGCTCTGCCCTCACTCTCTTCCTCCTTTTGATCTCCAATGTCATCCTAGAGACCATCATTCTATGCTGCTTAACTACACTTTCCCCTGCCACCACTTTGCAGTCTTCAATCTCTTTTGGATTGACTCTTCAGCATAGGATGTAGTCCACCTATGTGCATCTTCCTCCACTCTTGTACTTCACCCTATGTTCCTCCCTCTTCTTCAAATGCATATTCACCACAGCCATGTCTAACCTTTTGGCAAAATCCACTATCATCTGACCTTTTTCATTCCTCTCCTTGACACCATACCTACCCATCACCTTCTTGTCTCCTCTGTTCCCTTCCCCAACATGTCCATTGAAATCCGCTCCAATCAACACTTTCTGTTCCATCGGTACACTGTTCATCACTTCATCCAACTCACTCCAAAAATCTTCTTTCTCATCCATCGCACACCCATCTTGCAGGGCATATGCACTAACAACCTTCATCATCACACCTCCAATTTCCAGCTTCATAATCATAACTCTGTCTGACACTCTTTTCACCTCCAAAACACTCTTGACATACTGTTCCTTCAGAATAACCCCTACCCCATTTCTCCTCCCATCCACACCATGATAGAACAATCTGAATCCACTTCCAATCCACCTGGCCTTACTCCCCTTCCATTTAGTCTCTTGTACGCACAATATATCAACCTTCCTTCTCTCCATCATATCTGCTAACCCTCTCCCCTTACCAGTCATACTGCCAACATTCAAAGTTCCTACCCTCAGTTCCACTCTCTTTACCTTCCTCCTCTCCTCCTGCCTCAGGACACGTCTCCCACCTCTTCATGTTCTTCTTCGGCCAACAGTAGCCCAATTTTCCCCAGAACCGTGTTGGCGGTCATTGTTAACCTGGGGCTCGACCAATCCGGTATGGAAATTTGTATTGTTGTCCGCATATTGATTTGGCAAAATTTTACACTGGATGCCCTTCCTGACGTAACCCTCCCCATTTATCTGGGCTTGGGACCGGCATGAAGAAACACTGGCTTGTGCATCGCCTGTGGCTGGGTTTGTCAGGTACTGTGACTAGTTGTATATAATTCAATTGGAGGAATAAAGTAGACATGGTCTAGTGTAATTAGCTCTACAAATATGTAAAAAGAGTGCAATATTACAAAGCCCAAACAATAACAGTTCAACCTAAAATAAAAATGAAAATAACTGATAACATTCTGAGGTTGAGAACAGTCAAACCCTCTGGGCATTAAAGAATAACTCATAAGTAATGAAACATCCACTGTTCCAATATAAAAAGTGCAGTTAATTAACACATTAATCCGTATCTTTGGAATCTGTATGATACATTTTTATTTTCCTAAAATATTTTATAAGTTATTCTAAAAATCATCTATCTTGTTAAAAATAAAAAACATTAAAAAAAAACATAACTTTTTTTTCCATCCTATTTTTATCCTATTAGCATAAGAAAAAGCCTTACTTTCTGTGTTGATGCACTATCAGTAACACTGTATCCTGTCCAGATGCTGTCATTCCTTATCATGATAATAATAGGCTGTGTGCCAGTTTTATCTAAATTAAGATGGTTGTCCTCGCCATTTATTGTTTGTTAATGTGTTTATTTTCAGCACCGCCATGTTCAATGCTATTATTACCTACATGAAGCATCTGGGAGTAAAGGCAAAGTCTTCTGACAACAAAAAATCCCGTTTTCCTTTTATAAAAAAGGTGCGTTTAAATGCCCTGAATAGTAAGGAATATATCTTGATAAACAAACTGTTCTTTGAATTTTCCTGTGCAGTAAATTCCATTTAAAAGGCATGTTTCTGATATAGTATATTTTAGAGAAAATGCTAAAGAGACTCCTTTCTTGAATTAACACGTTTGTCATTATTGTTTTGTCAATGTGATTTGTTTCTTTTAAAATAATTTCTCTCTCTCATTCAGATTCCTGGTATAAAGAGGCCTGATGAACCACCGAAATCTACTAAACGCTTCCCTCATATTTTTCTACCAGAACCACCTCGTTGGATGGGTAGTGGCAGTGAGTATTTTGTGATAGAAGAGAAAATCTAGTATTCCTTATTATATTAATCAAAGGAATTTTTATACCCCAAGAATCTTCATTATATATCGTAGCACATACAAATAAGAATTTCACTGTACTCTGTACATGTGAAGATAATTGCCCTATAAACGTATAAAATCCATTATTAATTATATATATTGCTCCCTCCTTCTTGCAGAGCACATGCACTTTTACTCTATGCCTTAAAAGAACTAGGTTAGTTATCCATTAGAAATCCATTGGTGGCTGTGGTGTTTTCTCAAATCCCTAGTGTTATACAAAAATGCTTTCCTATACATTTTGTTGTCTTTTTTTTTTAATTCTACAGATGTTGACAGCAGACCTCCTAAAGTAGAGGCTGAAGGTACTGCTCACCACCACACTTCTTGTAACTACCCATATTTACCTGCCCTCTAATCTCAGTTTTACACACAGTGGCATGAATAAACTTGGGATTGGGGTGCTGCTATTTTGTCCTTCACCTGTCTAACCTTTAACCTCTATGTTGTAGATTTTTCCCCAGCATGCCTCTAAGACACACTGACAGCAATTTTTTCCCCTGGAAGCTTAAATTATTCTGAGAAGCCCTTCAAATGAGTACTGTGTTTGGAGGGACACGCTAATAACATTTACCTCTTTTCCTGTGGAAGCACTGCTTTGCAGTGGGTCTTTTTGGAGTTAATGCCAGACAACTAAACTTTTCTTTTTCTTATTTTGGGTGTAATACAGAGCAAATGGGTACTAACCAATGATTTTTGATGCATTGTTTTTTCATTTCAAAATATTCATGTTTTTGAATCACAGTTTAAGTTCTGATGTAGTGCATGATGGTTGCATAATAAGAATGATATAACATATTTCATTAGGGATCTATTTCATTACTGTATTTTCTGAATGTATTGGCTAAACAAGTTTACTTTATGTACTATGAAATAATATTTGTTGCATTAATTTAAGTTGTTACTTTGCTGTATATTTGTGTGTAGGTGACAAGGACAAGATCAATTCAGAAAGGAAAAACTCAACCGGGTCCAGTGTGAGGGGTATAGAGAGTGTGACCAAGGGAATTAGAAGTGGGCCTATTGGAGGAACTCAAGATACAACAGAGGGGCCTTCTATAGGCTCTAACCAGGGTGTCACTGGTGGAAACATCACACAGGGTGATGGAGGTATGCAAGTATTTTATAAAGCATCTTGTATATAGTATGTATGAAATGAGTTTGTCCAATAAACACAAGTTTATATCTAATTTTATACAGCTCAAGATTTTCTGCGAACTGATACTTTACCAACAAGTGACCTTTCAGAAACAGATCCTGCCATTACAAATGAAGCACCACCTGAAGAAGTCCCTGTTGAGGCTGAAAAGTAAGCTCATGTTTACATTTATAAAAATCAGATTACTGTAATGATTTTTGTTGTTGAAGCTACTCTTTGTTTGTTATATTATTTACAACAAGGGCTTCTGATTTTTTTTCTGTGAAATATGAAACAATTGTTACTTTTTGAACATGTGTGCTTCTGTTCATGTGTCACTAATTAACTTCTAAAACTGGCACAAGAAAGCCTGTGCATATTGGTATCACATAATATCACATTTTATGGACTGTTTAAATCCAAAAGACCATGCCAGTCATATTAAATAAATGTAATGTATGGGGAGCATACTACTGTGCTTCCATTATAAACCTTTTATGTCCACTGAATACTGTAAGTGCAGACATATCTTTCTAATGTCAGATATTTAAAATTACTAATTAAGTGTCCAAATGTCAAGGTTCAGATTTGTCAGTTATATACATATTTGTCTATGTGTGAGGATAGACATGACAGTATAATATATATCACAACAATTTTTTCATGTACCATTTTTATAATACTTAAATTGAGAGTCACTGCTTCTGTTTTAGATCTGCTGCCTTTGCAAAATGGCTTAATTAAAATTAAAAATCACTGCTGCTCAAACAAATTATTCCCACATAATTGCCTAAAGAAGGAGCCATTTGCTTACGGCCTTAAGTGTGGTTGTAATTAGTTCCCTCGAGATTATGTGATTTTTACTTTCAAAGGTATGAATAAAAACTGTATTTTAAAGATTATTTATACTGATGGTGCACATAATATGAGCTTAAGGAAATGCTCATAGAGATTTGTGAATGGTGAGGTATGGCCACCAGAATGCTAAAGAAAACTATTGGTTGTAACATGCCTGCATCTTCAGAGTCAGAATAAAGCATTCAAGAATTTTAGAGTGATAAGAATATTACTAAGTCTAGTTCATTTGTTGCAGTTCTCATAACAGAGTTATCACATACAAAAAGAAAGTAATTCTTAATTATCTGGCAAAATGAAAGTTGTCATAATCCTGGTGTTCATCACATGATTCATTTAAGTTTCTGTTTTATGATAATTGGTAATGCTTCTCACATTCCACAGTAGTACCATTTGTCCAAAGGAATTCCTCATTGATCCCATATCAGCTGTTTCACAAAGGCCTTTGCTCTCAGATTTAGTATGCTAAGATTTTTTTCTCAAGTCAGGAAAAATGTTATTGTTTATAAATTTTCGTGACATTGCAGATGTAAAATTGTCTGCATTCAGTTAGCTTCTTATTATTAACTATTCATTCAAAATTAAAACCCAAGCAACAAAGTCTACAGCCAAAACTTGTTTGAAACATTATTCCGCATGTTTGCCTTTAATGTATTGCATTTTTTCAGTATGAAAATCAGAAGCCCTATTTGTAAAATGCATCAATATGCTAATTACAATATATCTCTTAATACCAGGATTGGTGGTTTTATTGGAAACATACTGTATTAATGTATATCAATATGTTTACTGGAAAATTAAGATTTATTAGAGAAGTTATCATTTGTCCAGTCTTAAACTGCGACTTTTTTTGTCTTTTTGCAAGCAAATCTATTTTTTTCTGTTGCTATGAAGCTTTTCTACTCTAAGATTGAGTCTGTCTGCCCCTTTCCGTGCCCTGCCTTGCAGTGTTTGTCTGTTACTGGTAGGCTAAGTTTAAGTTAGTGCTATTACAGTGAAATAAAGCCTTATTCAAAAATTTCTTTTAAAGTATCCTCATTACACAACGAGCAACATTTTTTTTTGTTAATTTATGCACAAGTTATATTTAAAACTGCTTAAAATTGTTCGGCTTGGGGATGAGGTAGTCTTTTTAATTTAGGATTTATTATATTTTATTGTAGAATGTAAAATTATGTTACTTCAGCTGCCCTAAAGCTCCATTATGCCCATTTATAATGTAATCTGTTTTCCCAAGATATGCCTGCAAGGGTGCATTGTAACCCATTTAACAACCTTTAGGTGGACATCTGCAAATTTTAAAAAAATCCAGTTATTTGTGAATTTGACTTTTTTTTATTAAAAACTTTCTAAATTAATATAAAAAAACAGTTTTTGCCTTTTCATTGATTATTTAGTTGTATGGTTAGAAAAAATATTACATTTGAGTTTAATTCTTTTTACTCTTCAGCAAAACAAGTAGGATAAATGGAATTGTTGACTGTACTTTTGTGCAATTACATTTGTTATGTAACAGATTTTCCCATTTATTTGTTTTTTTTTTTTTAAATGTAATGGCACATGCAATATTTTCTGTACATGTTTCAGTCATGACCCTATAAATTTATACATTAGTTGTATTTTCGGGAAAAAGATTTAACATGCATCAGAATAACTAAAATAAACAATTACTGTATTTTTCTTTATGTTCAAAAATTCTAATACTGTACATATTGGAGAGTTCTGACATATTGTATGTCAGACTTTCATTTACTTTGTTTATTATTGCTAGTTTGTTATTATTTAAACATGAAATTGTAGGTATTTATCTGTTACACATGTTCTTTTGCAGTGTGAGTTAAAATATTTTGTTATAAATATATACATTGTAACAGTAGAGGCGTGGAGCCACCTCTAACACCCTCCGGTACCACTCTGATGACCAGGTGAAAGTGTAAATATTATTTATTTTATAATTATACTGTGCACAAAGCACCCTCCACTCCACACTGATAAACACAATTCTCACAATAATAAACCAATCCTCCTCGCCCAGACACTTCGCCACCCTACCTCCCAGCTCAGCTCAGTGTCTGGGCTTTCCCATAGTCCTTTTATATCCCCTGACCCGGAAATGGTTCCTGGCAAAACCCACAAGTCCGTTTCCTTCCGGGTCAGGGTAAACAGTCCTCTTCTTCACCCCGGGAGTACGTTGTTTCTTCCGGTCACGTGACTGTGACGCACTCCCGGGTTATAGGGCACGCAAGAGCCCACTAGCCCCCCTACAGCGCCTCCCGGTGGTCCCCAAGGTATCCAGCAGGGTTGTGTATAGAAACTACAAAGTCCATGAGGCCCTGCTGGAACTCGGGGCACCATCATGCGGTCCAGAGGGCTCCTCCTAGTGGCCTGAGGGTGGCGACCGGAGTCTGTAGCCGGTTGTCCATCACAACATACAGTATATGTATATATTGTGTGTACTCAAGGTTGTGTTTATAGTATCAAATAGTATGCAGTGGATAAGAAACTGAATATTAAAGCACCATTTTTTCACCTTTGGCTTACTTTGTGACTCCTGAGCAAGTCAATTGACATGCTTGTAATTTAAAAAATGCCTGTTAACAGCTATTACATATCCCAGTCTTTCAAGTTGTCTTGGATAAAGGCATCAGCCAAATACAAAGTGATAATAATGTTTCTTTTAGAACAAGAAATTAATATTTAGTTTATTTGACAGAGTTTTAAGACTTCGTTGCTGTCTTAAAAATTATATATAATTATCCAAGGTAGCAGCATGTGTTTGTTTTTCATTAGTTAATTTCTATTTAACATTTGAAATGTACTTAGAAGCTTGCATATTTACAGCAACTATATATGATTACTGTATATACTCACGTATAAGTCGGGTCTTGAAACCCGAAAAAATGATCATAAAATCAGACCCGACTTATACGCCCATTCAAAAATGCAACACTTAATTTTTTTTTTTTGACATCTTCTTGCCTCCTCCAATCTCGCATCACTTTCTCAGACGCATCAAATGTTATTACAGCAGTGCAGTTACCAATTTCTTTCGCTACTTCAATGACATTTAATTTAAAACCAGCTTCATATTATCTTCTGCTCGAATGTTCCATCGTAGATAAGGGATGCTCTTATGACAAAGGTGTATGAGGTTGTGAGGTACAAAAAACACAAATCAGTGCAAACGTCGCTTCGGTATAGTTCAGGTATTACCATGTGGTCACAATACATAGAAAAAGAAAAGGCAGTATGCTCTGTAGTTACTCTCTCAGGTGGGCGTTAGCATATCATAATCTCTTGGACCAATAGTGTGAGTTTTCCGCATTCAACTTATATGACCAACATTATAAAATAACAGAAATTATACAGTAAAATCAAGTCCTGACTTATTCGCAGGAGTACTTATCCGCAAGTATATATGGTAATCGTTAGAATTGGGTATTAATTAGGCTGTTATGGGTTTGTAATTAAATATCTATATAGTAATGTTTTATCTTTGGAACAATCATTTTAATATCTATATTTAAAAAGTGTATGTTAAGTACTTTTGAATTTATCTTTTTAGACTTAATTATTGCACAGTCACAGGGAACCACAGGTTAAAATATGTGGATTGCTTGCCGGACATACACTAACCCTGGACGTAATGCTGGTCTGCAACATTACATGTACACACTAGAGAGTTATTTATACGATGCCAATATAGAGTTGCCTATGTAACACATGCACACCTTCACCTTGTAGAAAGAAACTCATTTGTGGGGAAAAGTATGGTTGGTGAATGCATGAAAGCATTGCAATAATGTGAATACCACACAGACTGTGACCAAGTTTGGCATCAGTCTTTGTTCCTTGTGGCTATGGCACAGCAAACAGTTAACCACTGTATCACCACATTTAAGGTATAAAAATAATTATTTTGTAAACAATACATCAAACAGTGTTTCCTTTGTGTAACTCCACATGTGCGGACAGTGCTTAAATAGCAGAAATCACCCTCGCAGTAGTCTCAGAAAATTTCCCACTTTATTTTCTTTAAATTTCGGTAAAATCTTATATGAATGAAAGAAATTATCCTTTTCAGTAATATTGTAGAAATTTAGCATAATGTAGTTTAAAGACAAATACTTAAGTTCCAGTGTGGAGTTGGGGATAGGAATTGCCCTTTTTTTAGCCTTTAGACAAAAATTGACTTGGCTTAGACTATTATTGTCTGTATTGTATCATTTCATCCAGTTTAAGCAGAAAGTAGAGGAGAAGTGGGCATTTCTTATTATGTACTGTCTATAAAAGTAGCAACTTTACCCTTTGCTAAGCACTAAACAATATAGCAGCCAAAGAAAAACTTGTATAATCAAGTTTTCCAATGATGAAATAAGTCTTGTTAAAAGCAACAGATTTAGCTTTCTTTTAAAGCAGTTACTCATAATTAAGAACATTAAGTCACAAGTATGCTGTAAGCAAATTGGTTGCTCAGTGTATTCAATTTTACTAAACAAGATTCAGTGAGTAAATAACAATTTGCTGAACTCACATTTGTAGACAATTATTTAAAATAATTTTTATCTAGACATGTAGACACAGTAACTACATTGGAACTTTCTGGTTTTTATGGGTGAAAGACACCATAGCAGTATAGAGCAAACTCTTCCTCATAAAAATTGTGTATTTTTTTTTTTTTATTTTTATTATTCACTCAGGTTAGCTGTGTTGTAATAAAATTAATAGCCGCTAGTTGTTTGGTTTTTCTCAGCATTAATCTGTACTTTGTGTTTTGTCTGACACATGAATGCTTTTTGGCTTCTTGGCAGACTCTCTGCAAATTGCTGATGCTTTATTTTTTGTTATGCAGCAGCTGCACCTTGTACATTGTTGTTTTTGTTACTATGATGTGCAGAAGGAAAGCTGAACTTTTTTTCTCTCTCTCTAAGGAACTGACCAGGGTTTGTATGTGTGCTTTTTTTGTTTTTTGCTTCTGAAATAAGTTGTGAAAAAAGTTTGTGTCCTGTTTTTCTCAGCTTTAAGAGAACTTTAGTGATGTGGTTGGAACATCATTTAAATTATCTTACTTGTCTTAAATGGCTAGTACTTTTGATTAGTGTCAGACCTGAAAAAGTCCAGCAGCTGTGTTTTGTCCTCTTGAGAATAAATGTTTGTGGAAACGTTTTGGTTTTTTTTTGTTGTCTGTTAGGTGGTTGATATGTGTGCTATAATACTTTCCTTCATTTGCTGCTAGATTTTTCAACAGATACTTGAAGCAGCTTTAGTGGGTGTTGTTCATTGCTTTATATGTGTCCAGCTGCTTCTCTTAGAGACCCTCAACTGCTGCTATAACGTTCAAGGCTAATGCTTCAATATGTATTCCTGAGGTTGCCAAATGCCTAAATTATACAAATTCAAATTACTAAATTATGAAAAATTCTCTGTTATTTTAAGTATAATAACAGTTCTAGTAACAGTAACAACAACACCAAAATTTAATTTACGTAATTGTTTTCCAAATTAAATTCTATATTTAAAATGTAATACTTCATGAATATTCATTTATGTACCACATGTGCAGTAAATTATATTAATATAGTATGGTTTATAGTTTTCCCTTTTTTATCACATGAAATGTACAAAGCTTAATGCACCACAACAAAATAAAAATGTTAATTTTTTATTTCTGTGTTAATGTTCTGAATTTCAGTACAATATGTATGTATCATAATGATTTTCCCCACCAGAAAGAGAATTAAATTATCTATTGCATTTGCATTCTCTCTGGTTGTTTGCATCTAGTAAAAGACCATTTAATTGCCTGGTCTCTGATTACATAATTTACTAGCTCTTTCAGACTTCTCTTTTTGGTGTCAGTAGATATTTCTGCTACTGTATCATGATCTAATAATACTTGAACAGGAAACGATTTATTCCTCAAAATATCTACCACAGAAACAGTAGTGCACACTAGTATGTGGCTCTAAACCAAAAATGTTTAATATTAGTAAAGTACTATCCATGCATCTTCTTCCAAAGATTCTGCAAAAAACTATAACTTTTATACCAATTTTGCATCATGCAGAATCCAAGTAGAAACAGATGATACTATTTGGCCCTGAAAGAAATGCAGACAAGGTTAAAGAGCTGCAGTTGGATTTCTCTAAGGTGGAAATTGTTTATGTATCACCTTTCTTTTTCCATGCCTTTTGCTTTTTTTGTAGCAGAACCTAGTTTATTTTTCTGAATGCCTTTTAATGATGTGGAATGGATAGAACGTTCTCGGAAAGGTTTCAGATGTACTGAGGGCTTATGTTTACCGCAATATTAATTTTTAACCTCCTATTTATTTTCAGAAAGAGAAAGAGGTGGGTTCCTTCGGCCACTTTCAATAGTGTAAACACGCTGGATGGGCATGGGTTTTGTGTATGTAAAAACTGCGCAGTTTACCCCAAAACGGCTAAGTATTTTCCTTGTTATTATTGTTGGGTATTTGAAAATGTAGGCTGCTTTCATATTTCTAATGGCCTAACAAGAAAAAGGACTCTTTGGTGCATCAAAACCTCCAAAAGGAAATGGAAAAGTTGTTAAGGATCAAAATTTCCCTAATATGCTCTGATATTTCTACAGGTTATGGGTAGCTTTTGTTTCTTTTTTTTATTTAGGCGGCTTCAACATTTAATTAGTTCAGTTTAAATGGCATTAGTTTTCTGATGTATGTTGTCTTTTTTAATTTGGAGCTTATTTTGCATTTCATTTGTCTTCCTCAGTAAAGCAGAATGAATCAGCCAGGCATATTTTTAAAACACAAAAAATTGTCTTTATCGGAGCCATTCTGTGAATTTGTTCATGTTTTTCAGTCAGTAGTATGTATTTTATTAAAGAAAAGTACATTTTTAAATATCTGATTAGCTTTTGTATTGGTTGCTAATAGTTTAGATTTTAACAGTGCTTTCTTTATAAATACCATCACAAATGCTTTTGTAAAATTCTGTCTTTAAATGTAGTACTGTAGATACACCCTAAAGAATCCTTATTTGATGTAGAGGAGCTATCTTCTTGTTCACACTTCACTTTTTGCTTTTTTTTTTGGCATATTCTGAGCAAAGAGAAGGAATCAGTTTCCTGCAGTTTGACCATCTGAAATAATATATACTGTGTGTAATTTATATATACAGATATATATATATATATATATATATATATATATATATATATATATATATATATATATATATATACACACACACTATATATATGCTGTAATGTAAGATTTTAATTGCCTAATTATTTAACCACTTTATTACATGTAAATGTAAATTGTATTGACAATAGCATTAAACGTAAGATAATACACATATGAAAGAAGGAGTTATATCCATTAGCATACTTTGTGCGCCTTCACATGTTTACACAGCACACCATTAAGTACTTGCAAAAATTCATCTGCTGTTCTGTACTGAATTTGGGGATTAAATACTTGTTCAGTAAGTAAACCTCAAATAAGATGTATTACAGGATTTACTGCAGACATTAATTTTCCTAAAGAATAAATCAAATTAAATTTTAACATTTTATTTGTTTTGAAATAATTCATATTTGCATATTTTATATTATTCAAAATGTGGAGTTATTTGTAGATCTGTATGGGAATTTTCAAGGAGGCATATAACAGAAATGTGATAGTTGCAAGAATTGTTATGGGTCTGTTTTGATATAGATTGAACAAAGTTAGAATGGTTGCTAGGGACAGCTTAGATAGTCTCAGCAATTCCTTTATATTATAAAATATTTCTTATCATAATCTCAGTGATTTCTCTCTGTTTCTCTCCCCTGTCATTATTGATTCCCTGTCTTCCTTTATGTCTGCTATTCTGCCTCTGTTTACTAATACTGTAAACAATTCTCCCAATTTTTACTATTTCATTTTTCTTTTTCTGGCTACGTAAAATATTTTTTTTTGTATTGTCTTCTAATGTACTTAATCGAAATCTGGTTTTCATTTTCCTTATCTTTTTTACACATACTTCATTTTTCATCCTTTATTCTTTACTATTACGTTGCTTTCTTGTGTTGTACTGTCTCCCTTTGCTGGTGTACTGTGTTGTCTGATGTTTTGCCATAACGTGTCAGGCATGGGACACGCATTGGCCGCTCAGAGAGCTTGTGTGCACCTGAGCGCAGACGCTCCCAGAAGGGCTCGACCAAAGGCAAGCAGCCTCGATCGAGAAGCGACGTAGACCTGCAGGCCGCCACCAAAGCTACCAGCCTGCAGTCCAGCACCACGGCACAACCTGACACGTAGGTCTTATACCTGGGGAAATAGGTGGGAGGTGTTTGTAGGTTTATTTTGAAATAGGGGTTTAAAAATGTGTCTGAATATGAAATTTATCATTTTTCACAGATAAATAATACAGCTCTTGTAAATCTATTTAATAAAAAAAAAAGTGAATTTTTGAACTGTATTGATACTGCAGTTAATGAAAGCTAATCTTATTAGTAAGTAATTGAAAGCAGAGTTTGACAAGATCTTGAATTTAAATTTTAAGGGGAAAGTTGAAATTTCTGGTATCAAAAGGGGTTTGGGCTATCAGGTTGTGAGTATTAAAAACTGTTTTGGTGATGTTGTAGAAGCAGAAGTTGAATTAATTTAGATGAAGGTGAAGCTGCATTTACCTAGAACCAAACTAGTCATCATAGATTATCCAGATATTGTAGCAGTGAGTGATTCAGATGCATCCATATATTAGTGAGAGCAAATTAAAAAATAAACCTTGATGTTTTTTTCTACAACTCAACATCAGAACTAATAACAAGCTGAGTGTGTATTTTTGTTCTTTTTTTTTTGTAGTTTTTTTTTTCCTCAGTGCTTATGTAATATGTTTCTAGGAGCAGATTTGTCTGATTGCAGTGTCCCAGTCTGATTCTGTGATTTTTTTTTATAAATACAATAAAGTTGTATTTTTTATAGTGTTGTTATAACCTGTTCCAGACAACATTATCACTTTTATAGAAATCATTTGGGCTTGTTTAATCTTTACCTAAAGAATAAGACCTACATTTTCCTGCTTTCACAATAGACATTCTCTTTACTACAGGAGAGGATTTCAAATGTCAGGTTCTTCCATAGTGCAATACCTTGCATTTGTATCAGCGTTGTCATTTATAAACCAAGTGCCCTTGAAATCTGTTGATTTGTTTTTTTAATATACAGTATGTCCACATGCATTGCATTCATTGGTAAAAAAAAAAATCTTTCACAAATATAAATTGTGGTGTGTTGACGGAAGTACCAGTGAATTAACTACTATAGCAAAATCTACATTTGCTAAAAAGAGAGAGAATATTTACTTTATGACAAAGTCTGTCTAATGATGGTAGTGGTGTTTTGTCTCAGACATTGATCAGTATTTAAAGTACTATGCGAAACTTGATTTCAATGCATCAAGATTTAGGAAAATGCATTTGAATCTGGTGTTATTATCAATGGATTGGGAGTACAGTGGAAAAATTGTTTTTACATATAGAATATCAAGATTTTATTTAGTGTTGAATGAAGAACTACATCTCTTATATATAGTGCAGTACTGCAGAGTCATAATTTGCTTTTGTTTACTTTGTGATTGTTAGAGAGCAAATTATTCAAGGACTTTATTTTTTCAGTCACAGCTTGGAGCCAGGGTCTGGTAGTGGTGGTGGCACAGGAGAGAACCAGCAGTCCTTTCTGTCTGGTCAGCCTGAGGAGAATGAGCCGCGCGTTTCGGAGTTGGAGGTGGACCCGCCGAACTGGCGGGAACAGGCCGACTCCGAGCAACTTCTCCGGCTGAAGAAAACTGAGATCAAGCGGCAAGAAGTCATCAATGGTGAGTTCAGTCAGTCAGTATAACACTTCAGATTTGGTTACTATAACACCAATAGTTAAGATGCTGATGCAAAGCATTTCTTTTTTATATGGCCTTCACATGAAAAGAATTGTGAATTAAAAAGGTAAACTAAAAAAAAAAAAATTTAATTTTCCTTTGACCATCTTTATAAAGGGGACTTCAAATTGTAAAACCCATTTGTTGTGTGTTTGCTTTAGTCAAGTGATGTCTATAATATTTTTTAATTCCAGAGCTCTTTGTTACGGAACATGCTCATGTGCGCATGCTTAATGTCCTCTACACTGTGTTTTTCCTCCCAATGGAAAAAGAAAAGATCTTGTCTTCAGAAGAGCTGGCAGCTATGTTCCCTGGACTGGAAGACATCATTGAAGTGCATAGTAAGTAAATGAGGGCATTATTTTTTTTTTTTTCCCAGTGACTGATGTATTACCATAATTGCCAGTCAGTACTTTGTAATATCAGACAGATAACTGCTAGCTCAGATTTATCATGCATAGTACGCAGCTACTTTTGGCAGTAGATTTTCTTGCTATCATCCTTGGTTGTCTTCATTAGCTTCATACCTGAGATTGCGTAGAAACAAAAGGTAAATCCAGAAGTATTTACCTTGTAATCAGTTGCTATCCCTCCCCACCTCAAAACATACAGTGCATCCGGAAAATATTCACAGCGCATTACTTTTTCCACATTTTGTTATGTTACAGCCTTATTCCAAAATGGATTAAATTCATTTTTTTCCTCAGAATTCTACACACAACACCCCATAATGACACCGTGAAAAAAGTTTACTTGAGGTTTTTGCAAATTTATTAAAAATAAAAAAACTGCTTATCTACTATGGAGTGTTTGATTAGAAGAAAATATGAAGCTGGTTTTAAATTAAAGTCGTTGAAGTGGTGAAAGAAATTGGTAACGGCGCTGCTGAAGCCAAATTCGATGTGTCTGAGAAACTGATGCGAGATTGGAGGAGGCAAGAAGATGTAAAAAAAAAAAAAAAAAAAAAAAAAAAAAAAAAAATTAAGTGTTGCATTTTTGAACGGGCGCTAAAGTCAGGGTTTGATCTTATGATCAATTTTTCGTGTTTCAAGACCCAACTTGTACGCAAGTATATATGGTATATCTGTAAATTTGCTTTATTATCAGGTAAGCCAAGGTGAATTCTAACACTGCACATCTCCTCGTAACGTTTGCAAAAAGTGTTTTTTTTCTTTTTTTTTTTTTTTTTTTATATACTGATTTTTGTGCATTTTAAAGCCAGTTTTTGATAATGTGGAGGTTTTTTTTTTTTCCTGTGCTCAATGAAATGTTCAGTTCCTCTTGCCCTGTGCCTGATGCTACCGCTCTAAAGCAGCTCTGAATTGATACAAACACATGCGGAAAATAAATGACGGAATCTTATTGTCTTACTATACAATATTTTAGTTTTGACTTTAGTGCAATTACCTGCAGTTTTGTTGTGTATTTTGGAGTGTTGATGTAACATTTGAAATATTCATATTTTTTACCTCCTAACTTAGTTTGTGGAAAGGTTAATGTATCAGCATTATTTTATGCCTTATTAATCTAGATTTTACCTTTTTTCTAGATTCCTTCTATGAAAGTTTAAAGAAACTTCGCCAGGACAATCATTACATTGTGAAGAACATAGGTGATGCCTTGCTGAACAGGGTAAGAATTTCAGAATCTAAAGTGATAATAAGCTTTTTTTTTTTTTTTTAGCTTACTTGTGACCTGACAGGAATAAAATGACTAAAGGTATAATAATGTCATATGTAAGATTGTTTTCTTAATACAAGGTAAGACTATTTTAATACTGTTTTCATTTGAGATTATGCAGTATGTTTTCTGTCTTTTATTTAATAAAGTTATAGTTTCTTATCATTGTTTGTACTAATAGAGATATTTACCAGTTAGAATGATAGGAATAACATGACTCTGTAATTTACATTCAAATTTCAGTTCAGTGGCACAGAGGGAGAGTGGTTTCAGAAGCTTTCATCAAGGTTTTGCAGCCATCAGTCCTATGCTCTTGATGAAATTAAAAAACTACAGAAAAAGGATTCCAGGTTTACGATGTTCATTCAGGTACAATCTTTACATTCATGTACTCATGTAAATCAAATTTTCAGTCTTTACAAGTTTAGTAGGCATTCTCTCTTCCATTGATTCTTTACCGTTTTTTTTTTTTGAGAATGGACACTTTTAAGGTTACAGTATATGTTCTCTGTTAAATTTCCACCACAACTACAGTTACTGTATATGGCATGCTGTTAGAACAGACTGCAAACTTTAATCTTGTTGATATCTTGAACTTTCACAAGTACTGGGTGATTGAAATGGGTTTTGTATGTTGAATTTGAAATGTATTTATTATTATAATTTGCTCAAAGATTATTAATAGCACATTTTTTCCTGCATCATCCTTAGAGGAATATTCTGTTGTAAATAGTAGAAAGTATGACACATGTAAGGTGTTAACACCAACAGTTTTACTAGAGATTGTGGAAAGAACCAAACCACAACCTCATCTGTTTTCACGTCTTTAGCTGGATAGAGAAAGAGTGTGCAAGAGTGGTGCCAAAAGTCACTTCAGGTGAACATAATGTGTAGGTTGCAATTGTACATATGCAGATTAGGGTGCATTCTTATGAACTCTGGCATACATGCTAGTAAATTTTATTGCACATTTGCAGATCTGGTTGTATGTTCATGCATCTGTATTTATGTGGTTACTTTCAGTTTTTGTTTTTTAAAAGGAAAACAGTGATTGGCAAAGAAAATAGATTAACAAATAGTGTATTCCGCTCTTGACAGTCAATTTCTTTAACACTTGAACTGCTGTGCATTTTTTTCAATACTAGAACCACCAATGTTACGAAAGTGGCATATACATCCTTTTGTTCTCATTAAAGGCCCATGAGCTCCACATCCTGCTAATGTATCCCTACTTGCCCTGAACCTGAAAACCACAGCCTAATACAGCTTGAATGACTGTAAAAATAAATAATTTCTTGGCACTCAGCAGTTATTGTCACTTTAAAAGTTAGCATATATTTTTAATCAAAAAAAATAAAACACAACTTCAGTATTAGTGAAAGACAAAACAACACATTTCAATTACCTGGATACATAAAATAGTACATTAAGTATAAATTATTTTTATGGTGATATTTAACACAGTTTTCATTTTGCTTTATTGTGTGTGTATTGTTTAATTCCATTCTACTGAGAGCGAAAACAACCCAAAGGGGTGCTGTGACACAAGCAGTTTTCTAAAGTTGCTGTCTGACCTCTTTGGCCTAAAACCACTTCAACATTTAATAGTAAAAAGCAAAATGACACTTTTTAATCAGCTGAATGATTAAAATACTACATAAAGCCAAAACAATATTTTCCTTTATACAGTAAATAGTTTATAAAATTTCAGCTTTATTTGTGTATTTCACAGATTACGTTGGTAAATGGGATGCAACATGATGGACTGAGCACGATCTGTCCATATCATCAGTCTACTATCATTTTTACACGATAGCCTGTATTCAGTTTTGTTTTCCTGCGTGCCATTGCATGTTATCAGTGTCTAACTCTTTGACCATCTTTTATATCCTTTCACTTTGGACTGGCAGCTCCCATCTCTTGTTGTTAACAGTTCAGTACAGAGCAGGCTTGTGTTTTGGGAAAGTAGCTTATTGGTCATGCAAGGTCAGTGCTTGAAGTTGAGTAAAATAACTGCTGGTATTCCCTGTTGTGTCATCTTCTTCATTCTTTCTCCTGAAACGGAGTGGGTTAGATCTGATATATAAATAAACTATTGCTGATAGCTGGATAGCCTCCTTTGGTGGTTCAAGTGTGCAGTGCCATTCATAAACTGTTTTGGAGAGTGGTAGTGTCTCCCTTGGAAGTGCAGAATCTGCTTGAAAGTAGAACATCCAATATGGTAAGCATCAGCACATGTGCATTGAATGCCGATTCTCCTAAGCCCTGAAGTGGAAATGCCCACTTCAAGCACTATTCATAGTAATGTTATAATATTGTTGCAGTGACTTTTCTCAAATTCCGCCCTTCAGCTTGATTGATTCAACCACTATGTGCCACTTCACATGTTCTCCGTTCCCCTTTTCAGATTCATGCTGGCTATGTAATTCATATTCCATGGTGTGAAAACATTGCAATGCCATTTCAAGTGAATTTATAGTCATTATTTACCTAACTGAAGTAACTGGAGCATCTGCAGTTTTCAGGGTTTTTTATTTTTTTCTTCATTGTACAATGTAGAACAATTTGAAAAAAAAAAATGAAAATGGAAAGGCTGTTGGTCCAAATGACATACCTGTGGAAGCATAGAGGTGTTTAGGAGAGATGGTAGTGGAGTTTTTAGCCAGATTGTTTACTGGAATCTTGGAAAGTGAGAGGATGCCTGAGGAGTGAAGAAGAACTGTACTGGTACCTATTTTTAGGAATAAGGGGAATGTGCAGAGCTGTAGTAACTACAGGGGGAAGAAATTGATGAGCCACAGCATAAAGTTATGGGAAAGAGTAATGGAAGCTGTTAAGAAGGGAGAAGTAAAGAGAAGGCCAGAAGGAGAGTTACATTGTGTCTTTATAGACCTGGAGAAATCATATGACATGGTGCCTCAGGAGGAGTTCTGGTATTGTATGAGGAAGTCGGAAGTGGCAGAGAAGTATGTAAGAGTTGCACAGGATGTTTACAAGGGACGTATGAGAGTGGTGAAGTCTGCAGTAAGAGTGACAGATGCATTCAACATGGAAATGGGATTACATCGGGGATCAGCTCTGAGCCCTTTCTTATTTGCAGTGGTGATGGACAGGTTGATAGATGAGATTAGACAGGAGTCCCCTTGGGCTATGATGTTTGCTTCTGACATTGTGATCTGTAACGAGAGTAGGGAGCAGGTTGAGGAGACCCTGGAGAGGTGGAGATATGCTCTAGAGAGGAGAGGAATGAAGTTCAGTAGGAACAAGACAGAATACATGTGTGTGAATGAGAGGAAGGTCAGTGGAATGGTGAGGATTCAGGGAGTAGAGTTGGCAAAGGTGGATGAGTTTAAATACTTGGGATCAACAGTACAGAGTAACGGGGATTGTGGAAGAGAGGTGAAAAAGAGACTGCAAGCAGGGTGGAATGGGTGGAGAAGAGTGTCAGGAGTAATATGTGACAGACGGTTATCAGCAAGAGTGAGATGCTGAGATTTGCAATGAGTGTGATGAGGATGGACAGGATTAGAAATGAGTACATTAGAGGGTCAGCTAAGGTTGAAATGTTGGGAGACAAAGTCAGAGAGGCGAGATTGCGTTGGTTTGGACATGTGCAGAGGTGAGATGCTGGGTATCTTGTGGAAAAGGATGTTAAGGATAGAGCTGCCAGGAAAGAGGAAAAGAGGAAGGCCTAAGAGAAGATTTATGGGTGTGGTGAGAGAGGACATGCAGGTGATGGGTGTGACAGAGCAAGATGCCGAGGACAGGAAGTTATGGAAAAAGATGATCCGCTGTGGCAACCCCTAATGGGAGCAGCCGAAAGAAGAAGATGACAATGTAGAAAAATTTGAACGATTCAAAGTGTGTAATTTTTAGTTATTTATTATTTTTTAGTTTTTAATTTTTTTCTAGCTGTCTGCAAGACACAGCAATTCACATCTGAGAAACAATCTTCAGTAATGCTGATAACAGAGGCAGGTGAGGATTTCTAAATGTAAAAAGGGTATACAAATGCAGTGAAGTGTGAGCTAGAGGGGAGAGACATTGATTCACACAAAATTTCGCCATCTGTATGGAAAAAATTAAGCCTTGCATAGATGGTCAACCCATCATCTCACTGTAGCTGACTTATAATTGAATAAGAGCTATTTCTGAATCCTTTTTTTCTCTATTATTATTCTCTATTATTTATTTATTATTAGTCATCCTTCAAGATAAATACATTCATAATCGTTTTTCCCATATTAAACCTAACAATGTTTTTTTAAATCTTTATTTCATCAGTGTGCACATCATGCTCCTGACCATCCTCGATTTTCCCAAATTTGCTGCACTCCAAAAGACAATGTTACTGCAATTCTGAAATTCTATTCATAATATGTGATTGATATTTTTCCCTTTTCTTTTTTAAAAAGAAAGACCACCAAACAGGAAAAGGCTGCAAGGTCCTTTGAAAAAGAGCTATTTCTGAATCCTTTTTTTCTTTAAGGACCTTGTGGCTTTTTCCTGGTTCCTCTTTATTTTACATCATAACTAAAGTGTGCTTCTTATGACATCACCTGTATTTTTTTTTTTTTAATGGATCAGGAAGCAGAGAGCAAACCCCAGTGTCGCCGTCTACAGCTGAAGGACATCATTCCAGTTGTAATGCAAAGACTCACCAAATATCCTCTTCTGCTTGAGAACATTGCTAAGTCAACAGGTAATTTAAATAACAGCTAAGCAACAGAGTATTGTTATAGTTTAGAGTTACGTTCATTGTCCAGACTGGATTTTTTTTTGTTTTAATCTAGAAGAGGCAGAGGAAAAGTCTAAGATCCAACAAGCTGCTGAATGCTGCAGGAAAATTCTTAATCATGTAAATCAGTCTGTTCGTGTGATGGAGAACTTTCTGGTAAGAACATTAACTCATTTGATTATTGAATTGCACATTAGACTGTTGATATTTTTGTTGAATAAATAATTGAAAGGGCAATTTTTCCTTGTGTTTTATTCAAGGATATCACCTTTATCTGTTGGCATTGTTTTCATGAAGATGTTCAGATATGTTGAAAAAGTCAACAATATCCATAGGGTTGAACTTATGTTTTAACATTACTGTATGCACAAAAAAAAATTTCTAGTTGTTGGGGATATTAGTACAGTGGAACCTCAGTTCACGAACGTCTCAGAAGACATACAAATCGGTTTACGACCAAAACGTTCACCAAACTTTTGTATCTGTTCACGACCACACACTTGGTATACGAACAAGCCAGTTTCCCTTTCGGTTTGTACGTGTTCAGTCTCTCCCTGTGCATTTCCTGTGCAGCGAGCAGGAGAGAGAGAGCGAGAGAGGATTTTAAGGATTCAGTCCTCTGATTTGATTCATTTCTTCATTAAATAGCAGCCAAACAGAATTGAAATATGAAACGAGCCAAAGTTGGCAAGCTGAATTGGAATGTTAAACTCCAGCCAATTTCACTCCAACCAGTTTCTTAATGAGAAGCCAGTCCTTGCTGTTAATTAAGACAGTTATTGAATATCATGACTTGTTGCTGCTCTCATTCTGCCACAGCAGACTGTTGATTTTCTGTATTTTCTAAGATCAGTCAGGATGTTTTGGTGACCTGAGCAGAACAATATGACCAAGGTCTTCACCTTTCTTTATTTTCAGGTTAGCTGGTTATGTGGAGGCTTGTTTTGTGTTGCATTGTTTGGCTGCTCATTAAGGAAAACAGAAACAATTAAGTGGTCTGAGTCATGTCAATTAAAACTAAGGCAAAACAAGTTAATCAGCAGCAAAAATGGCTCACTAATTAAGATGACGGTTAATGCTTTGCTAAAAGTTTGAGGTAGAATTTTTTTGTCTTTAGCTTCTATAAATGTTGCAAATAATAGTGGAGCTAACTTTGAGAATATATTTTTTTAAATTCCATTTATCAGCAGCACCAAGAATATTTAGCTGTGGCATCTCTAATAACTTAAGAAACTCATTAGATTGTGTCTTTCTTCTTTAAACTGAGTAGAATATAGGGACTTATAGGTTAGGATTTAAGAACCTCCATAGGTCAGATAAGTTATGATCCATTTCAAACTGTATAATTATCTTTGCAGTATTAGATGTTGTATCTTAGGATCTGTCCAGGTCTGGATTTAAAACACAGTTAAAGTCTCTGGCTGTTATCATTTTTGAGTGCTCACTTTAGGGATAGATGCAAATACTTTTTGGAAGATGGCTCTATCATCCACGTTAGGTGCATAGATATTAATGAAAATCATTTTAATATTAGATTAATTGCTCCTCACCATGACGTATCGCCCTTCAGAATCAGATACTGCATCTGACACTACAGATGGGATAGTTCTGTGTATTAAGATTCCCACACCCCTGGTTTTCGTTGTATAGCTAGAGTGAAAAATTTGGCCAGACCACTCTCTTTGCAGCTGAAACTGGCCCTTTCTTAATAAGCGAGTCTCCTGTTAAAATACTATCTTGGCATTTAGACTTGTTAAGTGCAAGAGTACTTTCTCTTTAATTCACGATTAAGACCGTTAACATTCCAGCTCACAAAGTTCACAATTTGGTCATTTCAAATGCAGTTTAAGCTCACTGAAAAAATTATACTGTAGGCATAATTATGTAAATGCTTCTAACTAGAACTGTAACTTTCGCCTGTCTGTTGCTGTTCAGCCTGTGAGAGGCTATGCCATGAACTTGAGGCTGGTTTAGACTTTGATGGGGCTTTTGCTGCCATATCCTTTTCTTTTTGTGCCCTTTGTAGTAGTATTAAATCCCCTCCGGATGAATAAATACACGATATCTCAAAATGATGTATAAAAAAAAAAAAAAAAAGGTTAAAATAACACTGCTGGTAACGGAACTCCCCACTACACATCCATGTTTGATAACAGACAAGACCATCCAGAAAATTAGAAAAATCTAGAAGATGAAAAGGCCATTCAGACCAACAAAGCTCACTAGTCCTTTCTGCTTACATCCCCCAAAATAACATCAATGCTAGTTTTGGAGGTCCCTAAAGTCCTACTGTTCACCACATTGTTTGGTAACTTATTTCATGTGTCTAAGGTTCTCTGTATGAAGAAAAACATTGTATTCTAGTATTGCCAGTGTATATAATCATAGTTCCTATCAAGAATGTGAGTTTTAAAATCTTTAAAAAAAAAAATGTTCAGCATCTAGAAATTACATATGTATAACTAAACAGTACCAAGCTAAAATGTAAAAGTTGGTTTATACCCTACATGAAGTGTTGGATTTTCAGTATTTCAAAGAAAATCAGTACCACAGTTTTCTACCATCTTGGACCATGAAGAACATTTTGTAGAGATCCTCATTTAGAGCAGTTTGAATTATTGTACTATGGCATGGAAGAACATAATATCAGTGGCACTAAATGTTGGGGAGGGAGAAAGCATCTAAGAGGCAAAGTATGTGAATTTGTCAGATCTATTTAAAATTCCAATTAAAAACAGACTTTTGGAGAATAAAAATATATAATTAAAATGCGTCATTAAATGTCAAAAATTATTTTTTAAATAAGAAATATATCTTTATGTGCTAAATGTTAATGCCATACAGATTTATTCAAAGTTATGATGTGTAACTCGGCACCTAAAATTAAGACGTGTCTTGGCACCATCCTTCTTAATCAAATATTTTAACGTTGTAGAGATGTACAATATTAAAAGCTTTGTCAGATATCCAAAACCTAAATTTTATGCATGTAAGCAGCCTATCTTCTATTTTCTGCATTTGGTTAATTTTTTTTTTGTCATGTCTCTTAATTATTATTTAGTGAAGGTGGGCGTGCTTTTTCCCCAATGACTAATTTCATCCTTTTCTGTCAGCGACTGAATGATTATCAGCGAAGACTTGACCTCTCCAGTCTAAAGCAAAGCACTGATACACTTTTGTCTGAATTCAAGGTAAGTCATAAATATTGAACAAACCTACTGATAATGGTAGCTAGGGCTGAATCAGTCCAGTTTCAGGCATAGTGCTTATACATCTTTTTCTGTTTAGTAACATTTTCATTTCAAATGCAGTTTAAGCTCACTGAAAATATTATACTGTAGGCATAATTATGTAAATGCTTCTAACTAGAACTGTAATTTTAAAAAGCACAAAATTTATTTGCAAATTGAAATGCAAGACTCCTGTCCAAAATTTGAAAAAAAAAATCAAGTATTATTACTAAACCTCCATAATGTGCAGTTTCAAACAACAAAGTGTGTGTGTGGGTGTAAGTGTGTGTTCGTGTATAAAATAAACTGCTCAAAAAAATTAAAGGAACACTTTGAAAACACATCAGATCTCAATGGGGAAAAAATCATACTGGATATCTATACTGATATGGACTGGGTAATGTGTTACGAACAAAAGGATGCCACATCATTTGATGGAAGTGAAAATGATCAGCCTACAGAGGGCTGAATTCAAAGACACCCCGACAGTTAAGTGAAAAAATGATGCAGCAGGTTAGTCCATTTTGCCAAAATTTCATCGCAGCAACTCAAAATCGTACTCAGTAGTTTGTATGGCCCCCACGTGCTTGTATGCATGCCTGACAACGTTGGGGCATGTTCCTAATAAGAAGACGGATGGTGTCCTGAGGGATGTCCTCCCAGATCTGGACCAGGACATCACTGAGCTCCTGGACAGTCTGAGGTGCAACCTGGGAGCGTCGGATTTATCGAAACATAATGTCCCAGAGGTGTTCTATTGGATTTAGGTCAGGTGAGTGTGGGGGCCAGTCAATGGTATCAATTCCTTCATCCTCCAGAAACTGCCTGCATACTTTCGCCACATGAGGTCAGACATTGTCATGCACCAAGAGGAACCCAGAACCCACTGCACCAGCATAGGGTCTAACAATGTGTCCAAGGATTTCATCCCGATATCTAATGGCAGTCAAGGTGTTGTTGTCTATTCTGTAGAGGTTTCTGCATCCCTCCATGGATATGCCTCCCCAGACCATCACTGACCCACCACCTGACTGGTCGTGCTGAATGATGTTACATGAAGCATAATGTTCTCCACGGCTTCTCTGGACCCTTTCACGTCTATCACATGTGCTCAGGGTGAACCTGCTCTCATCTGTGAAAAGCAAATGCCAATCGAGCTCCACAATGCCGGGTAGTGAGCTCAGGGCCTATTAGATGACATCGGGCCCTTAGGCCACCCTCATGAAGTCTGTTTCTGATTGTTTGGTCAGAGATATTCACAACAGTGGCCTGCTGGATTTCATTTTGTAAGGCTCTGGCAGTGCTCATCTTGTTCCTCCTTGCTCAAAGGAGCAGATAACGGTCCTGCTGCTGGGTTAAGGACCTTCTATGGCCCTGTCCAGCTCCCCTAGAGTAACTGCCTGTCTCCTGGAATCTCCTCCATGCCCTTCAGACTGTGCTGGCAGCAAACCTTCTGTCAATGGCACGTATTGATGTGCACATCTGTGAAACCTCTGTAGGGTCTAGGTATCACCTCATGCTACCAGTAGTGACACTGACCGTAGCCAAATGCAAAACTAGTGAAACAACAGTCAGAAAAGATGAGTAGGGAAAAATGTCAGTGGCCTCCATTTGTTAAGCCATTCCTGTTTTGGGGGTCATCTCTTTGTTGGCCCTCCAGTGCACCTGTTGTTAATTTCATCAACACCAAAGCAGCTGAAACTGATTAACAACCCCCTCTGCTACTTAACTGACCAGATCAATATCCCACAAGTTTCATTGACTTGATACTATGCGCTGATTAAAAAGTGTTCCTTTAATTTTTTGAGCAGTATATATTTCAAGGAAATGCAAAATAGAAAATTTGTTTTTGGTTTTGGAGGAACAATTTTCTCCAAACTTATAGCTGATTTCTGCAAAACGTCAGGAACTCTGTCCCTCTTAGTTCTGACATTTGGCATAATTAGTTGTTCACTGATAAGTAAATTTTACAACAAATCTGTATGGGTTCCTGTTGTTTTGGGTTATGGAATTAATATTTACATTGCATATGATGTCCATGGTATGGAAATTTGACGGATGCAATTCTTGAAGATGGGACCTGTGCTGCATCATATTTTAACACTTGTTTTAGATATTTACATTAACAATGCTAGTTTGCATTTATAAGTGAGACCTTTTCAATCTGTGCCTTTGTTACAGCATGTTTTGTTTTCAGGTGTTCATGCATTACTGTTGTGCTTGCATACTGTGAAAATTCAGCTTGCACATTTTCATCAGTCTTTTGATGACTAACATTTTGCAAGACCCTATACTCCTCTAACTTCACCTGCCTCCTCTACCTCTGTCATATGTTTAAATGTGTTTTACCGATGTCTATGAAATTATATAGTTATCTATTTCATAAATATTCTTAATAGCATAAGTTACTGCATCCCTAGTTTTATCTAAACCTGTTTGTTTTATTAACTTAGGCATTTTGCTGACTCCTACTCTTTGTCTTTAATAGAACTTGGACTTGTCAACAAAGCAAATGATCCATGAGGGTCCCTTGTTATGGAGAGTGAACAAAGAGAAGACCATTGGTGAGTCAGTCTTTTTTTTTTTTTTTTTGGTGAACAGTTTTTATTAGCATTTTGATGTACTTCGTATGTGAAATGTTCCATAAAAACAAATGTTGATGTTTTAATTTATTTTATGGGAAAAGGGAACAGAAAAATAAGACCGGTCACAATTATCAATAAGAGAGGAAAGAATAGTTCCCAGCCTGCCTTCCCCACTCCCCTAATGCAAAGATGACTGAGAGAAGCAGCAGAAGAAACAAAAGTGGCACAGCGCTAATAGTATACCATCATACACACTGCAATTAAAGCAAAACAAATAGTTCTTAAGTGCAATACAACTTTCAATAGGTCATGCAGTAACTAAACAGGAGATATTATTTTATGCAGCTGAAATTTGTAACAGAATCTTAATACATAATTCGCCTGCCTCCTCACTCACTCACGTCCATCCGAAACCGAATGCACAGTCGCCTTCTGCGCACGTCTGAAGCTGAGTGCGCAGTCGCCTTCTGCGCAGCTGCCCGAAAAACCTTACGAGACTGACATCCAACCCCAACATCGCGGCAGGCAGCGGATTTACGGCCGCAAAAATTCACAGAGAAAGGCAACTTCGATTAAAGCTCTAGAGGCCTGAAAGGCAATTTCAACTACAGCTCGAGGCCTAATTACGCATTCTGATTCAATTATGCATTCATTCAATACACCTATATCAGGTTTGTGGTGCTTATACTTATTACTATTCCATATTGTACTGGAACATTCATCATGCAATATTATACTATAGGCCTGGAAAATTCATCAACTAACAGTACAAGCCTGTACAGTAATGAGTAAAGCGGACTACAGTTATTACAAAACTACTTCTTCGTTACTTATCATTTGTTCTTCATACACTGCTGACACACACTCTTGCCTTTTTCATCTTACGTTGTCGAAACAGGCTCTTTGTCTAGTTGAGTTATAAAGTAAATCAGTCCAAGCATGTATTGAACTTGTTTTTTCCTGTAAGATGCCAGGTGGTATTTAGCAGCCTTAGAGCTTATTGAAATCTGGTTATTATTTATAGATGAAAGGAAGTATAGTGAAAAAGCTTTGAAGAACAAGGGATAGCAATGTCCAAACAATGTAACTACAGGTTTCCCCACCTTAACAACCTTTCTCTCCAAACCCTCCCCCGCCCCTTTTTCTTTCCTCTCTCCCTCCCTATCCATGAAATGAGTGATTGTTTAGTCTCTTCTAAAATAACAGTAAAATATTAATGTAGCAATGTTTTAGAGTGGGAGTCTAGCAACGGCAATATATTTAAAGGAATTTAAATTAAAAATCGGAGGAATACATAATAATCAATTGGATAAATTTAAAGAGAGAAGAGACAATCTTCTCCAGTTTATTTTGTAGGCATAGGATTCTTCATATTTATGAAACAGGGTTTAAAGACTATTATGGGGAAATAGTGAAATTTTGTGTGGTGAATTGGGAAAACAACTATAAATCAAGTGAGTACTCCATGAGAGGTTCTACTGAAATTTATTTTTTGCACTTTGATGGACTCAGATCCTGGCAAGGGTTGACTGCTTCTTTGTGCCCTGTTATTACTACTTTATTAAGTAGTAGTATTATTTATTTATGTGTTTTAAATACCAACTAAATAAAGTACTAGAATCAGTAGTTCAAAGTCAAACAAACAATGATCTAGTAGACTGCCATTGAGCATTGCTCAAGGATTGCATCTGATATGCATACAAAATATTGCAAAAATTGTAGAGTTATTCAAAGACAAATTAATCATGGTGTATCTTGAGACAGAATACATTAAGTATTTTGAATTTACCTTGTTTGTCATGTTAATTATCAGATTGAATTGAAATAGCTGTAGATATCAGATGTTTCATTTTTGTGATTGTTTTGTTGTTGGAATGCAAATCTGAAAGAAAATTTTTTATCAAATTTGTTTTGTACATTTCTATGTCTTTCTAGGTTATTAACATCTTTCTCTCTCTTTTCTTTTTTACTTTTCCTTTTTTTAGAAGTACATGTCCTGCTTCTCACAGACATTCTAGTTTTACTGCAGAAGCAGGATGATAAAATGGTGCTTAAGTGTCAGATGAAGAGTTCAGCAGGAGTGTCTGATCGTAAAGAGGTGCTGAGTCCAGTTATCAAACTGAACTCTGTTTTTTCACGAGAAGTAGCAACAGGTGAGTTCTTCTAGTAATGGCCAGTATTGTTATTGTGTGATTGGCAAAAGTGCCATGCACTGGCTGTGTTTTTGAAAATGTAATATTTCAGTTAGAAGAGGTAAAAAATAAAAAGTACTATCCTTAAAGTAAACTACATACGTTGTTTCTCCTTTAATAAGCAAAATATGTTTGTTTTTTTTTTTTTTGTTTTTTTTTTTGGGATGATAATTCTTTTATTAATTTTCATTGTAATCATTCCATACAAACAGATCAATTTATAACCCAACAAATTTGAAGACAAATCAAACCCCACCCCTGAGAAGGAGAGCTTAGCTAAAGGAAAATTGCTTAAGGCTTTTTAATAAGGCAACATTAAACAAAAGAAAGGGAGAAGTAAATATCTATGTAAATAAGAGATGGAGAAGGGAGTTAAATGCGGTAATAGTTATTTCTCTTATTCTAAAATAATATTGATTAAATCCTGCTAGGTTTTGAAAAAATTTTGTACAGATCCTCTAACTGAGAATTTGATTTTTTCCAATTTCAAATAATATAAAACATCGGTTTCCCACTGACTTATAAGAGGAGAATTAGGATTCTTCCAATTTAACAAAATAAGTCTGCGTGCCAAAAGTGTAGTGAATGCAATCACCGTTTGCTTGTCCTTCTCCAGTTCAAGTCCATCTGGAAGAACACCGAACACAGCTGTTAATGGGTTAGGAGGGATTGTGATACCAAGGCTGTCTGAGAGGCACTTAAAAATTTTGTCCAAAATGATGTTAGTTTGGTGCAGGCCCAGAACATGTGACCCAGTGAGGCAGGAGCTTGGTTGCAGCGTTCGCAGGTTGGATCCTGCCCTGGAAACATTTTGGACAGTTTTAAGCGAGACAGATGGGCTTGATATATAATTTTTAGTTGAATAATTCTATGCTTTGCGCATATAGAACTCGAGTGAATTCTCTGCTTTGCTACCTTCCACTCCTTTTCTGATATATTGATTAAGAGATCTTCTTCCCAATGTCCTCTTGGATCTTTGAAAGGTAGGGACTCTAATAAGATTTTATATATTGCGGAAATACAGTAATCCCTCGCTACTTCGCGGTTCACTTTTCGCGGATTCACGACTTCGCGGGTTTTTAAATACAAGTGATTGCCCGACTATCGCGGAAGTTATGTTCCAGACCCATCAGCAACAGGAGAAAATCCGCGATATAGAAAGACCGTATAAATAAACATTTTTATAGTTTAAACCTTAAAATACCCATCCCACATGCTTTAAACACATGTAAACTTATAAAACACACTTTGTTAACACACATGATATGTGGATGTCGGGCTAAGGATATGAGTAACATCTCACTATTATAAAACATTTTAACTTCACGCAAGACAAGACAGTGAGACAGGAAAATTGGTGATGTACAGGCTTAAAATTATTGACACGCAGAGCGACAAGCAGCACAAAGCCAGCACAAAGTCCACTTCTCCTTAGCGTTCATTCAGCTCCCCACCCCCTTGACAATGCGAAGTGGCAGGAGCATACTGCGCTTCCGGGAAGGGGGGGTTTGAGCGAAGGTGCGTTCAGCTCTCACACCCCCCCCCCCCCACACACACACACTCCTCCTTAGAGCGACAAGCAGGCATTTTGGCAGAAGCAGCACAAAGTCCATTTCTGCTCAGCGTGAGTTCAGCTGCCCCCCTTCACAAAGTGAGTGCAGACACATTGACATCTGATCGCTGCATGCAGTGTGCAGTGTTGGTCTGAGGTGTTTAAGAATGTAGAAAGTGTTTAAGAGCATAGGAAGTGTTTATAAGAGCGTGGGAAAGGTTAACAAGAGAGTGAGAAAGGTTTATAAGAGTGTGGGAAGGGTTTATAAAGCCTTAAAATATGTATAAATAATAAAATAAATATAGGTCGCTACTTTGCGGATTTTCACTTATCGCGGGGGGCTCTGGAACGTAACCCCCGCGATAGGTGAGGGATTACTGTAGTGTTTATTTCCTCGAAATTGAGCAGTATTTTTTCCAGCATTGTGGAGAGTGCAAGGTGGGGGAAATCGGGCAATTTCTGTTTAACAAAATTTCTAATTTGAAGATAGTAAAAGAAATGTGTAGCTGGGAGGTTGTATTTTGAATGTAACTGTTCAAAAGATGTAAATATGTTGTCTATATAAAGATCTCTGAGCATTTTAATCCCAAAACTTTTCCAGGTATTAAAAACTGGATATACTTGCGAAGGTTGAAAGAGGTGGTTTCCTTGCAGAGGTGCCACCGATAAAAGATTTTCCATCTTAAAATGCTTTCTAATTTGGTTCCATATTCTGAGTGAGTAAAGCACAATTGGGTTATGTGTGATTGGCAAAAGTGCCATGCACTGACTGTGTTTTTGAAAATGTAATATTTCAGTTAGAAGAGGTAAAAAATAAAAAGTACAGTGGAACCTCGAGATACGATCACCTCTGTATACGAGAAATTCAAAATACGAGGAAAGTATGAGCGAAAAATTCAGATCTAAATACGAGCATTGGCTCACGCAACGAGCCACGTGCCAGGCTGTGGGTATAGCTCGCGGCTTAGCGAGGGGGCGTGGTAGCTGTAGCGAGCCGCAGGGCGATCTGCGGTGTCTGCGTTTCTCACCTAAGTGCACAGGTGAGAAACTGCCCACATCCATGATTTGTCCTGTGGCTGATGGGCTGGGCAGGGTTGCCACCCGTCCTTTAAAATACGGAATCGTCCAGTATTTGAGAACGAAATTGCGCGTCCCGTTTTGAATCAATACGTATGCGTCCCTTATTTTTTTGTATTAAAAGTGGTAACCCTAGCAACTGCCATGTCTTCCCCGCATATATAGAGAAGCGCGAGCCGGTTAAGGGGGAGAAGAAGTAAAAGAAAAGAGAGGAGAGGAGAGGAGAGAGAACGGAGGTTGCAGGAGGAGGCAGGAATCCGCAGCAGTAGGAAGTTGGTGCGAGAGAGCGAGCGAGTACAGGCTCGCGTGTAGCTGAACAGGCGAGCCAAACAGCTGAAGCAGGACGGTGTAGAGAAGGTCAGCTGCATTAAGTGTCTCGCCTGTTGCAGAGCCCGCATGGGAGAAGCAGCTGAGACGCTAACAGAGAAGGAGCACCGGGGATTGTCATCTGTTTTTTGAAGACTGCTTCCTGATGACGTTTTAACCTCGTGTTAAAGGATTGTTATTCTTATGTACTTTAAACCTCCACTTCACAACTGTTTTAAGGATTATTTATTTAAAGATTTATTGAATGCTCTACTGCACTTTGGACACCTGTTTTGATTCTTTTAATAATCAGTTATATTATTTACCAGTGTTATTTATTAAAGGTAGACTACAGTATATATAATTTATCAGTGTTATTTGTTAGGAAAAATGATTTTTATGTTAATATATTTGGGATGCGGAACGGATTAACTGGATTTCCATTATTTTCAATGGGGACGTTTGTTCTAGATACGAGAAATTCGCTATACAAGCTCAGTGCTGGAACGAATTAAACTCGTATCTAGAGGTTCCACTGTACTATCCTTAAAGTAAACTACATACGTTGTTTCTCCTTTAATAAGCAAAATATGTTATTTTTTTACCCTACTCTGGAGCATCCCATGTATAAAATTGTCCATGAGAAACACATTGATCCTTCAAGCCTATTCTCACTGTATTTAAAGTGTTCAGCTGAGCTTCATTTATTATCATTGCAACCCGTTTGTGAACTTTTAAACAAAAGTGGCAATTTCTGAGGAATTAAATTTTGTCTAGTTCCTTTCCTGTTTATCATAGTTGTCTCAAGCAAAATTACATTGGTTTAATTTCTTATTTAAGTCATTATATATCTTGTCTGTCTGTCCTTAAATTCTTACTTATTAAAATTAACATTTTAATAAAATTTTGGAGTGAGCTAAACAAGGTCTTAACAGATATTGATACAGTCACAATTAATATATTTTTAAATAAAAAAAAAGAGTATTTCAGAAGATGTGAGGTAACTAACCACTTAGTCAATGTTTACTTGTTATTGAAAGTTCAGAGAAGAAAGAGAATCTTTTGATGTTAATGACTGAGTGATCATTCAGTTATGCTCTGAAAAGTACCAGGGGTTTTAACAAATTATGCATAAAAAGTATTCAGACTTTATTTTTAAATAAAGTAATGAAGCAACATAGAAGATCTTGTGGTATATTGTGAATGTACTGTAAGGCAGTAGGTCCCTAAATAGGTCCCATCCATTAAGCAAACAGTATCTGTTTTCTTTCTTAGATCGAAAGGCATTCTATGTTATCTTCACTTGGGAGAGTGGAGCCCAGATCTTCGAACTAGTGGCACAGACGGTGTCTGAACGCAAGAAGTAAGTTACTGTTTTCATTCCTAATTTAATTTACTGCGCATTCAAAGATGTAGTAAAAACAATGTGGATAAGCTTTGAAAGGAAAAATTGTTTTATGGAATTGTTTGTGCTTTGACTGGTACTCACAGCATCCTTAGCTTTCTGACTTAAAGTAAAATTGCTTAAGTTTACAGAAATTGTTTAAGGGATAGTAATGCCTACCCACATAGAGCAGGGTGCACATGAGGGTGTGGAGCCTTTTGCTGCTGTGAAATGCTTACATTTTTTACACTTCACAAAGTGGAATAGTGGAACTTAAATGCATGGGAGACATTGGTGCTGTGGCCTTCAGCCAATAGTCATTTTTTCTGCTAA